>NW_024412416.1:14519255-14531277 GCF_014898765.1 Herpailurus yagouaroundi
AAAAAAAAAAAAAAAAAAAAAAAAAAAAAAAAAAAAAAAAAAAAAAAGTCCTGACATCACACTTGTCAAGAAACAGAAGTTTTATTACCAAGGAATTTCACTTTTGCTGCTTATTCTTAACACCAGCCCAGGTACTGAGAGGATTTGTTGATCTAATATAGATAGTGATGTCTTGGGTTTGTTCAGATTTATATGGGCAGCATCTGGGGATCAGGAATTACATTTAAAATGTAATAAAATGTTCCTGTGCACTTTAACTCACAAATACTATACTTAAAAAAGTAAACATCAAATAATCTCGGGTATCTTTCAAGAAAATGTTGACATAGCTCAAGGAGCTCACACAGATATCTTTGAATCATTTCTAAGTAAACTTAATAAACTCATTTTCGTATTCTATTGCAGTACAATAAACTATCACACCTGGGAGAAGAATAAATACCCAAGCATATGCTCTCATTTGCTCCAAAATGGGTGTTTTCTAGTTTTAAAAAGAAGATTATTTTTTTTTCCCAAACACTATCACAAAGGTCCTTTGAAACTAAAAGTAAGTATATATAAAGGACAATCTATTACCAAGAGACCATAATAACACGTATCAGTAATCACAAAAAAAAAAGAAAAAAAAGAAAACTCTCACATTATCATATTGTTCTCCTGAAGAGTCACTATTACACTGTGACTCCCGAACAAGGACACTTTCAATTTACATTTTTAAAAAACCTTTGGATTGAAATCTTCCTTCCAAGATTTCCTTTCTTAAATTTCTTTTGTATGTTTTATTTATTTTTGAGAGCAAGAGAAACAGACCACAAGCAGGGGAGGGGCAGAAAGAGACGGGGGGAGACATAGAATCCGAAGCAGTTTCCAGGCTCTGAGCTGTCAGCACAGAGCCAGACGCGGGGCTGGAACTCACAGACCTGGAGATCATGACCTGAGCCAAAGTCAGACAAGACGCTTAACGGGCTGAGCCACCCAGGCAGCCCTGAAATTTCTTTAAAAACAAAATAAGGAATCCACTTAAGTGGGGTTAAAAAAATAACTAAAGAAGAAAAAACCCTCCATTTTTAAAAATCATGTTTTACTTCTTTCATATCTGAGAGAGTGTTAGCAAGAACCTATTCCCTCCTACCCAAATCTCTACCCATTCATACTTTTGATGCATTTGGATTCACAGCCAGACCAGCGCGTACCCTATGTAGGAATGTAGTGACATGCGTTGGGAAGAAGGCTGTCGCTTTGCAAGTTCACGAAGTTGAAAATAGTTTTCTAATAGATTCGTTAAATGTAAATAACTTTGGGGCACCTGGGTGGCTCAGTCGGTTAAGCATCCAATTCTTGGTATTGGCTCAGGTCATGTTCTCATAGTTTGTGAGAGCGAGCCCCGCATCGGGCTCTGCACTGACCGCACGGAGCCTGCTTGGGATTCTCGCTCTCCCTCTCTGTTTTTCTCTCTCTCTCTCTCAATCCCTCAATAAATAAATAAACTTCAACAAATATAAATAACTTTAATGAACTGTATTTTGAAAGTTGGTATTTACAGCCAAGGTTTTAATCAATGGAACCACATAGTGCAGTGAATAAGCTGACAGAAAGAGAAAGAAAGAAAGAAAGAAAGAAAGAAAGAAAGAAAGAAGAAAAAAGTGCCTTCATAATATTTTGAAGATTTTACTTCAAATATTTTTTTTCACTTTAAATTACACTAATGGAAGATTGTTCACTCTCAACAAACTGTGGCACAAGAAGTTACTTTCTAACACCAAACTATAGACCACATCGTCAAATCCTAGCTAATTCCATTGACTGAAATTGAAACCAGCCGAGATACAAAGATTATATATTCTTATTATATTAAATATTTATATAATATATATTTATAAGATTACTGATTTATTCAGACTGTCTTAGGGTCTTCGATTCAAAAATAATAATAATAATAATAATAATATTAATAATAATAATGAGTATGCCAAAGTTTATATGTCCCCAGCTTTATATTCTTCTAGTGAGAAGAAAATAATCACAGGTTGTTTTGTGTCAAGTTTTTATTTTTAATAAGTAATTGTTTAAATCCTTATTTATTTTTGAGGGGGGGGAGGGGCAGAGAAAGAGGGAGACACAGAATCTGAAACAGGCTCCAGGCTCTGAGCTGTCAGCACAGCCCGATGCGGGGCTCGAACTCATGGACTGCGAGATCATGACCTGAGCCGGAGTTGGATATTCAACCGACTGAGCCACCCAGGTGCCTCTTTAGTAATGTAATTTTATTTATTTATTTTTAATATGAAATTTATTGTCAAATTGGTTTCCATACAACACCCAGTGCTCATCCCAACAGGTCCCCTCCTCAATGCCCATCCCCACCCTCCCCGCCCTCCCACCCCTCATCAACCCTTGGTTTGAAAGTCAGTATCTGTTCTTCTTGAAAAGACATTGAATGGTGTGAACTTCTGTGTATAAGTGTTTGTAGATGCGTGAGAGAGAGGGAGGGAACGAACGCAAGCACAAGATGGAGGGAGAGAAAGACAGAGGAAATTTTCTCAGATTCGCTTTAATACAGACGCCTGCTTTCCGAAGCATTCCACAAAATTGCTTTTGATGTTTGCCACCCAGGATCGGGAAGCCATGAACATGGCATATGGCTGAACTTTGCACAGCCTGGAACACAAAAACACTAAAGTAGCATAGTTTTCAAGAAGGTCCAATCACCTCTGGGCTGAGTCCTGTCTTCCAATATCTTGAACCAAACATGGAGAGTTTGGCAGCTACCCTATTATTATTCTTCAGAACTGAACAAAATGAAACGTCTGGTATCTCTTAATAGAAGCGACAGGTCTCCATCTGTCACAAGTACTCGGATGATGCTGAAGAACCACTCTTATTTCGGAGCCCCTTATAAAAACATAAAAGGACATAAATAACTTCAAGATGGGTAAATACTGATTTGGAAAATATGTCTTCCAAAAGCTCATTAGGCAAGTTGCCACTCTGAAGCGGAAGGAAACAACAATGCCAATCTTACCTTGTATAGGTCATCAATTTCTGTGAGGTGGAAAGGAGTTTAATGCCTTTTGTTTATTTGTCACATTTTTATTGAGATCCTACTACAGGCCAGGCACAGTGCCGGGCTCTTTTCAATACCTCTGACAAGAGAAATTTGAAGAATGAACTTGAAATGTACATCTACTTAGATAACAACGAAAAGCAGATCTATGACACTTATCCAGCGGGTATGACAATACATGATCAGCCAAAAGTGAATTCAGGGATTCATCTTTGCATCACTGATTTATTCAAAGAATTTTGGAAATTTTCATGTACCTTGAAATCATTCTACCTTCCTAAGGTGAAGCAAACTTACAACCTTCACCTCCCTTTGCTTCTCTTACTCATGTTGTGGTCATGATTTTTGGTGGTTGTTGCCATCCACATGGACAAAATGTTAAAAAAAAATATCAGTTGGCTGATCATGTCTAAATCAGGCCAACATTTCAACTTGTTGGTAACACCAGCAGTTCACCCAATGATTTTAACTTTCAGCTGAAGTAAGATTTGTTTTGTTTGTGTAACTTTTTTTAATGTGCTCACCAATTTTTGTGCATGAAAAATCAGAGGAAACAATATGATTATATTTGAGGTCAGTATTGTTATATTCTGGGTGCATTGTTTATGAACATGTTTTACACGGAGATACATAGCATTTTAAGTTTATTTAGTTATTTTGAAAAAGAGTGTGTGTGTGTGTGTGTGTGTGTGTGTGTGTGTGTGTGCATGAGCAGGGGAGGGACAAAGAGAGAGGGAGAGAGAGAGAATCCCAAGCAGGCTCCACACTGTCAGCATGGAGCTTAACTCTGGGCTGGATCTCACAACCATGAGATCATGACCTGAGCCGAAGAGATAGATAACATTTTCTATAGTTAAATACATTTCTGTCACCCAAATAATTTGAAAAATTACTGTTTTATGGATAGGGTTTTTTTTTTAAAGAAATATGCTTTCAGAAATGTTTGGTAGCTTCCTCTCATCAGAACATAACATTTTCTTATACTATGAGTCCTAAATCACAAGACTTCCACAGTCTGGGTAAGTTTTCTTTTCACACCAGGGGCCAAATTGAGACTCTGCAATTATGTAGAACCCTATGCAACTTCCAACTTTGTATCATATTGGATATGTGATGGTAAATGCATATCTTAACCTTCTGAGCCTCAGCTTCCTCCTAAGACAGAAATGCCTGTCTCCTAGAGTCCGGGTGAAAATTAAATGAGATAATTTGCATAAAGCACTTAGCAAGCAGCCCATCCCATAAATGTTCAGCACGTGTCGGGTGGGTAGGAAGACAGTAGCACCAACAGAATCAATGAGCTTTAGTTCACACAACTGTGACAGTTCAGTTATCCAATGACTCCAGGGCCAAAGTGATACCATTTTCTAATCACCTGAGCATTTCCATCTACACATGGCAAAATCCACTGCTGTTGGTCACTACTCAGTTCTCCAATGCCAGCACAGAGGGGAATTGTACTGTCCAATCCCTGGAGGTCAGGTTAGGCCATGTGATTACTCTTGGCCAATGAAATAAAAGTGAAAGCAACACGAGCCGTTTAGGAGCCATGACGCGTTCTGACTCTTGATCACGCGCTTTTCATTTCCTGCTTCAGTGCTTGTGAAGCGAGGGATGATATTCAGGGGCCACAGACGGCACAGCCTGGATTGCGGGGCCAGCCCCACATGGAGGAAAACCGCCTGGGGATTTGCCTAGACTCCTCACTCAACTTTTGTTATGGATGAACTTTTGTTGGACTCACCGATATCCTGAGATTGTGTGTTACCGGAGCACAAAGTAGCCTGTGATCACGGATAGGTAAACAGAAGTAGAGTAAAGCATCTATATAAACACAATTGGAAGTTGCCCTTGATTTGCTAGCGTTTGTAGTGATGTTTACATTAAAAAACACAAACGTGTTCCCTTCCTCTTCTCCCTTCTTGTCCTTCTACTCTGATGGGAAGCCACTTGACTTCCTTCCATGGGACAAATTCTAAAAACAAGCATGTCAGTAGCCAGGAGGAATTTAGGGAGCTGAATGGCTGTGTAGATTCATTATCAGGCCAATTTTAGAGTTGATGTGTGTTGGAGCTTTGGCCTCAATAGACTTATTAATATGGCAAAGGTTAGCAGTAGATATATTTTAAACTTAGAAAAATTAGAAGTGAAGGAAGTGGTAAGAAGAGACACATAGTTGTACACCTGAAACTAAGGTAACAGTGTGTGTCAACTATACTGAGAGAGACAGAAAGGCTTAATATTGAGGTGTCCTTTTAATAGGTGTTGTATTTTCTTCTTAGCTTTGACCAAAAATGTGATGCGTTTATCAAATCCTTGGGACTCCTGGACAAAACACTGAAGTCCAGTAACTTGACGTGATTATTACATAATGTATCCAGGGACCTGAAACAAAACCCAAAGCCCATGTTCTTGCCATTACACATCCACATCTTTACCTTAAAAAAAAAAAGTCCATTCATGTTCTGGCAACCGGTAAGATTCCCTCCTTTTTTATGGTGAATAATATTCCACTGCATATGTATACACCACACTTCCTTTATCCATTCATTCACTGATGTGACAAGATGGATGGACTTTGAGGGTATTGTGCTAAGTGAAATAAATCAGACAGAGGAAAACAAATACTGTATGATCTCACTTATATGTAGAATAAAAGAACAAGAAGAAGAAGAAGAGGAAGAAGAAGGAGAAGGAGAAGGAGAAGGAGAAGGAGAAGGAGAAGAAGAAGGAGGGGAAGAAGAAGAATCTCAGAAAAAAAGAGATCAGACTTGTGGTTACCAGACTCATAGCACGGGTGAAGAAGGAATTGGAAGAAGGTCAAAGGGTACAAACTTCCCATTAGAATATAGATATGTACTAGGGGTGTAAGGTCCAACATGATGACTGGGGGTACTTCATAATACACAGGGAAGTTGTTCAGAGAGTAAATCCTATTAGTCTTATCCCAAGGAAACTTTTTTTTGTTGTTCTTTCTCTTATTTTTACCGCATGTATATGAGATGTTGGATCTTAGCTGAACCTAGTGTGGCAGTGATTTCACAATATATGTAAATCAAACCAGCATGCTGTGTGACAGTGCTCTGGTCAATTATTTCTCAGCAAAACCAGGGGTGGGGGAGGGAGAAAAAGACACATCATACAACAAACACGTTCTCTCTCCTACAAAGAACTGGGGCGTTATACCGCATGGCTTCTACCTTCCAAAGAGGTGATCACTGGTCTCATTTCCTCTCCTCATATTTAACCTCTTTCTACAGCATTTCTCAGCTTGGATCCCTAAGTTCCTCCTTGTAGGACTCTTGGAACAGATATCTCTTTAAACATTTTAGCTTTGTGGCTTAGAATGGCCATTTCTTGCCAGGCTTTTAGATTTTAGAGCTCTGTATACTTGCCCACAGATCTCTTAACTGTAGACTTTCAAACATTGCATATTTCTTCACTTGGGATTTCCTTGGATTACCCCGTGCTGGGTATCAGATGAATTATCACATATTTAACACCACCTTATTCTCTCCAGCTGACAGAGGAACTTCCTGATGTGTTCCAGCCTCTTAGTCTGAAAATATAGGAGTAAAACTGAGTGAGAAAGAGGGAACTATTTTGTGGTATATGCTCGAGCTATATAGAGATGGAAAGATGATCTAACTGAAACTAAGTCCTAAGTTTGTAAAATAATATTTTAAAATGTTCCATCTACGTCTATTTCTGCTAATACAAATTGGGATCAACATTTGTCAACAATTTAACCACATTAACAGAATTGGTTAAAGATTTGAAATGGAAATGCCTTTTTAAAAATAATATAAATGTGATGCCATATGGAGTGCTAACAAAATAAAACTTGAAGCAAGCACTAATTTCAGGAAAATAAATGAAAAAATACAAATGAATGACAGAAAACAAACCTATTACGGAAATTACCTTGGAAAGAATATAATTATTCCAAGGCAGTTAAAAAATGCATTGTTGCCCCAGCAATTTGATATGCACACCCATGTAGATAGCCTCAGACACAGTCCCGCCTCCTTGTAGAACCTCTCCAAATTAAAGCAATCCTGCATGTCCTCAGAAATTAATGACTTGAAGGTTATCTTTATAGTTACTAAATAGGAAGCTTCCTAATTTCTAGCATATCTCCCCCAATAGTGTTTTAGCAGATACTGTGGGCTGACCAAACCCGGATTCCAAACCCGCTTCTCCCTGGTCACTTTCAGTTTCAGAGGGCCACAATACACAGTGCTGGCCAATGAAATGCAGCTGAAGTCCTCTCTATGCCCAGAAAACCATTCCTCTATGCATTTAGGGACCCTCCCCCCCCCCCCCCACTCCTTACTCCTCTTCCTTCCCTTTGTAATCCAGACAGGAGGGTTGTGGTTCCGGCAACCATCCAGCACAGATCGGAGGAATAGCAATGACCTCAGCATTGGAATCATTGAGAGGCTGAGCCTTTTGTATTGCTCAAGAAAACATTCCGTAATGTGTGAGCCATTGAGGACGTATTTTCTGTCACTACAATCAAGATCCTTCCTATTTGCTTCAAGTGTCTTAACGCGAGTTTACTCCCTCTAACAACATTTTTGCTGAACGCCCAAACAATCTACCATTTTGTCCAATAACTTATTGACAGGTACTTGATTTGGTAGATTGCCTGACTTGTGTGAAAACTTGGCTGATTCTGAGGTATCTGTCATTTCAACAATCCCTATATCTGATCACGCTACTGTAATTATTGCGGAGTATAAATTTCCCCCAATTCGCATGTCAAAGTCTGCTATGTTGACTAGAAGATGTCACTTGCCAACATTCAATCCAGTTAACAAGCTACCTGATGATAGTATCAGATAAGTTCAGACTTGCAAAGACTGTGTTCCCTAACTTTAAGATCCTTGAGAAGAAGGCTCCAAATCACACACATGCACACACACACGCACACACGCACGCACACACACACACACACACACACACACAAATACTCTCCTGGAATATGACGGAAAGGAAGGAAATTTTCAAAGCTTACTCATGGCGTTTCGTTTTGGACTTCCCCATTATTGTTTATTAGATGTATGGAAAGTAACTTTCGCCAAATTCGGGACTTCAGGCATTTTTCAAAAATCTTCCACAGGACAGTTATTTTGTTGATGGAAATGGTGGCCTGGTATTATCAATTCAGATCACGCCGTAAAAATGGAAAATGGATATCAGGGGCACCAGGGTGGCTCCGTTGGTTAAGCGTCCGGCTCTTGGTTTCAGCTCGGGTCAAGATCTCACAGTCCTTGAGTTCAGGCCCCACCTCAGACTCTGTGCTGACAGTGTGGAGCCTGCTTGACATTCTCTCTCTCTCCCTCTCTTTCTCTTCCCCACCCATGCTCACTCTTTCTCTCTCTGTCTCTCAAATGAATAAATGAAATTAAAAAAAAAAATTAAAAAAAAAAAAAGGATATCAAAAGTTGAGGTGAAAAACTATCCTACAAGATCCAAGATGGGAGACAAGACACTAAACACTAAAGTTTCAAGCAGAATTTTGAGCTATGAAGCAAATATTAAATGAAATTAAACTCAGGTGATTAATATTAACCGGGTAAGAATATGTTGGTATATATATATGTATGATATATGATGTGTACATAATTTACATGCATGTATATGTATTTATGTATATATATAAAGAATATGTATGTATACATATATATGTGTGTGAAAAACTGTAACAAAATTCCATTTTAGGCACAAAATTCTGTAGAAATTCATCGAACATGATTTACAATGGATTTATCCCATTCCATTTTTTTTTCTTGTGAGCCAACACAAGGCCAGCACATAATTTCCTTCATTGGCCACACTTGTGTAAGACATCAACTAATGGGAAACATGGTCTCTACCAACAGAAAAATGACACTATCCTAACACTCCCATAGAATGGGATTCTATTCCTCTTGGGCCATGTGCAGTATTCAATAGAGAACGACTTATACATATCTAGAGGTACCTTGGAACAGAACATATCTGTATTCCGTGTTTCTTTATTATATATTACAATGAACACTCCAGTCCTACTCTTTGGTCATTAGTTTGGCATCTGTAGAATTAGGGTGTTAGATTAGAAGAGACATAACGGCGCTTCCAGACCTGAAATTCTGAGCCCTATTTTTCTTTATCTATTTTTTAATTTCTCCCTCAGTATTTTATTGTCATTCCAATTGGAGGGATAGGGCAAGGATTCCAGAGTACGAATTAGATCATTATAAGCATGTATAGCAAAGTAGATGATGTCTATAGGATTTAGTAAATGCATGAAAATAGTACAGGTCTGTATGCACTTGAAGTATGCAAAAAGTATGCACTTTTTGTTTGTTGGTTTTTTGTTTGTTTGTTTTTACTATTTTTTTTTAATTTTTTTTTTCAACCTTTATTTATTTTTGGGACAGAGAGAGTCAGAGCATGAACGGGGGAGGGGCAGAGAGAGAGGGAGACACAGAATCGGAAACAGGCTCCAGGCTCTGAGCCATCAGCCCAGAGCCTGACGCGGGGCTCGAACTCCCGGACCGCGAGATCGTGACCTGGCTGAAGTCGGACGCTTAACCGACTGCGCCACCCAGGCGCCCCTGCTTTTACTATTCTTAAGTGTTATTACATGGTTAGGTGTCCTTGGCTTCCCTTTCTTATTCTCCAGATAGTTCTTCTAAAATTATGTTTTAGTTATTGCACACATAGCACTACTAAAGTCAGGAAAATTAAAAAAAATTTTTAAATGCAGAAAGTTATGCTACCCTAAGAAAAAAAGAAGCTTTCCCTGAGTGTTCTCTTTCTGTGTCTGCCCATTTATATGCAAGCATGCATTTGCTATTGTAATCATTTTATAGATACCATTTTTGTTTTCTTCATTTTTTATTTAACTTCCATAATAGCCATTTTCTCGTATTGTTATGCATTTTCTCATTTCTCTTTAGGGCAAGTTCCACTACTTGGAACTACTTTCTGGATCTGTAAATATCCTTATATGGTAGCAGTCACAGTTTCTCATTTTTTTCTCCCATGGCCTTACCATTATATTCTGTATATTGCCTTATCTAAATAGAGGTAGTTATTCCAATAATAGATCAATCAATAGCTATTTCAGGCCTATTCTAATTTTGCTAGCGCTGTACCTAATTTGCAGATACACATTTTAAGAGAGACAGGAAAACCTTAAGTACGTGCAGATGGAAACAATAAAAATGATTAAAGTATGGGAAAATGGGACCTCTAAGGAAAGATAAAAGGAGATGAGATTATATATTCTTCAGAAAGGAAAACCAAAAACTGGGAGTTTTAGAATGTTCTTAAAGAACGGGCAGAATTATCAAAGAATGAGTGTTTCCACCCGTTTCTTCTATTTTGTAATAGACCAAGGACAAATGGCTTTAAACTGTAATTAGAGGAGGCACGAAGATTTCATGATGGCATAGCTCTGGAATAGAGCCACCAAAAAAATTCAAGAAAGAAGCATGTTCAAGCTTTGAAAGACTCAGGTGTTTCCCACTTTACTAAAGAGGGACGCGTCTTGCCATACGTTGCTTGTGAATAGTTCCGTTCTGCCTTTCTTCGGGACGCTGTTTGTTTTCCAGAGTGTCTCATGTCTATTCTCAGTCATTGTAGCCTCTGGTGAATGCATTACTGTTGACCCCTGAGGCTGTTCTGGCATATTCAAGCCAGTGCTCCGAAACAGATTTGGTCTTTGATCCCTATTCCATTTCCCTGGGATGGCTGGATACCCTTGAATGGCAAGATCCCAAGAAGAGAGAATTCTACCCAATCTTCTTCTACTCCATACCTCCGTCTCTCTTCGGCTTTATCCAGGACATGCAGTCAGCTGTTTAAATGTAGGTTTCACTAATAAATTTTTTTTTTGGACATTTTACGATAGAAAGAAATAGGTCAGTTAGGTAATTTACCCTCATGGTATAATTCTTTGCAATGGATTTTTATGAAAATTATTCTCATAGACTCGTTGCTGGTTTGCCATAGTTTAAGTTCACACCTAAGGTCCCTGATGTCATCCACAGCTCCCTCGCCGCAGGGGAAACAAGCTTTTTGATAGAGACCTATGATTTCTTCTCATTAGTGGGGCAGAAGTTGTTCTATTGATGCGCTACAGTTCTCCAAATTCTCAAAAGCAATAAGAATGCCACCATTTTGGAGAGGTTCCATGTTATAAACTGTTTACCTTGAAGACTCTAGAGTCAGACTCCCTGTGCTCACATCCTGGTTGGAACACTGCCTGGGCTTGTTGGCCTTGAGAAAGTTCTTTGCGTGGCTTGGTTTCTTTAACTGCCCAATTGAATTCATAGTAAGAACTCATTTCATATCACCATGGTCTTAGGATGGTAAGCCACCGTCCGAAGTTCCCATAAGCTCTCTCAGCAATGTTCTCTATTCTTACCATTTGTACCCCACAAAAAGTTTTTTTTACAGATTTTTTTAAAAAAAAAAAAAAAAAAAAAAAAAAAGCAAAAACCATATTAGTGAGTATAGCAGACTATAGAGATTTAGGGTCAGGATATCTATCACGTGGTGAACAGTTTTTCAAGTTTATCTTATTTATTCTGTCTTCTCTCCCGGGGGTGCTATGAACCACGCCATCTGCCCCTGACCTCAAGAAGTTCAAATTCTTCTCTGATGGGATGCAAACCTCTTTCATCAAATATTTAGCCAGATACCATCCTTCCTACACTTCTCCCCCTTAGAGAAGTTCAATGCCAGGTGTTAAAATAATAATGCTGTCCCTACCTCGTGACTCTAAGTTTCAGTCCTGGCTCAGCCACTCTGTGGCTTTGTGGCTTTGCTCACGTCACCTCTCCTCTGTAGACACTAGTCTCTTGGCTGGAAAGGCTAACGCTGTAATGCACGAAGTTTTAAGTAGGGTGAATGCACGTAAAGTTCCTGGCAAAAAAAAAAAAAAAAAAAAAAAAAAAAAAA
>NW_024412416.1:14531377-14535757 GCF_014898765.1 Herpailurus yagouaroundi
GACCCTCTTACCTGCTTTTATCTCTGGGCTTCTGCACACCTAATGCAAGGATTGTCGTAAACTTTGCATCAGTTTTCATGCTCCAAAGGGATTTGGCAAAAAGAGTTTGGGACGCTTCTGTTTTGCAGATTTTGCAGAGTCCCCGGGTAGCTTTTGGAAAAGGGGTTTTGACATCTCTGAGCTCCCGCACAGAGGTAATCAAGCTCCGGATAAAGGATCAGTTAGGAAATTCAAACAAGACTGGAACCACCTCACAAAACAAAGTGCAAATCACGCCTTCTTCTTTTCTTTATCAGTTAATTAATAACTCAGTAACTGGGTGACTAACCTAACTTGGACTTCTACAAGTACTGGATTTCTGTCCCTGAATTGGTATCTTTACGAGCTTTGAGATGCTTGCAGATTATCAAGGTGATTTAAATAGGAAACAGGGACCACCAGTGAAGGGGGTTTGCTATGCCATGCTACCTTCCAATATTAAAGATTAAATAGTTAAGAGAGACGTATGTCCACAAGACTTAGAAATGGGTTTTAATGGCGTTAGGCTAAGCCTACAAGACATGTTGCTAACTTCTTTAAGACAAGCGAGAGGAAGAGCAAGTTTGCTGGACATACATTCCTTTTCAAACAGGCTTGGTTTGGCTGTAATTGAGAAAAGAAAAAAAAAAGTGTCTTAGCAAGTGAAAAATAAAACATGGGAACTGTATTTTGAAAGAAATATGCCCTCTTTAGGGGAGCCTGGGTGGTTCAGTCAGTTGGGCGTCTGACTTCGGCTCAGGTCATGATCTCACAGCAACTGAGTTCGAGCCCTGCAACGGGCTCTGTGCTGACAGCTCAGAGCCTGGAGCCTGCTTCGGATTCTGTGTTTCCCTCTCTCTGCCCCTCCCCTGCTCATTCTCTCTCTCTGTCTCTCCCCCCACCCCCCGCCCCAGCCCCCGCCTCTCTCTCAAAAACAAGTAAACAACAACAACAAAAATTAAAAAAAAAAAAAAATCTCCTCTTTAAAGGTTTGTCTGTAGGGTCAGGTTAAAATGCACATTTAGTAAGAGCTTACTGGGTGCTAAAAGGTTTTGTTAATGCTTTCTGGTAAGAAAGAAACCTGTGAAATATACATGGTTATTTTCAGATTATGGATAATCAACTGAATCGATAATAAACCCCCTTTCTATGATGGGTGGTCTCGTACACTATTTAGCCAATTTCACCTCTTCAAGCTTAGCTCATGGGGCTCCAGTCACAACTGTGTTCTTAACTGTGACTAACAATCTCGAGAAACGCATGCGAAAGGAAGGCCAAACAGTGTGGGGCGAACCATTCTACTCTATATGATCGAGCTCTCTGTAAATGCAAGATACTCTTCCCAGTTCTTTACATGCATCTCATTAAATTGGCTTGTTTCTTGGACAGTTTATGAAGTGGTCCAAATTATACACTAAGGTACAGTGGTATACTATACCTTATACTATACATATAAGTGTGTACTCTATCTATGCTATAGTATTATACCAAATATATTCTATAGTACTATACTATACATATACTATAAGTGGTATACTATATATCTTATACTATAGGGGATTGTAGGTAGAGTAGGTAATTAGCAACTTTTACTGAATCATGATGTATAGTCCTTAAAATTTCCTCTATCTTCTTTATATCCGCCTTAGAAAATATTATGAATATGTATATGAATTTTGATAAATTTAAAAAACTTACATCAGAAGGCAAATGTGTATGTAATCCTGTTCCCAGTAAACACTATTTTAATTTTCTCGTATACACTTGAACTGTATTTTCACACATGTGCGATTTTAATCACAAAACCAGTTCATACCACACCTTCTCTTTTATATGTTGCTGTTTTCACTTAATCTGTCAAAAACATTTCTCTCTATCATTAAATGACTTTCTAAGGGGTGACCGACAATATCAGCAAGTTACTCTCTGCTTTCCCCATAAAAGTTAATACTTGAAGCTTACATTTTAGAGCCGAACGGCTTTCATTTTTTAACTTATTTCTTGATTATTAATACTTCAAACATTCATCAATGGGACCGACTTTTTTTTTTTTAATTTTTTTTTCAACGTCTTATTTTATTTTTGGGACAGAGAGAGACAGAGCATGAACGGGGGAGGGGCAGAGAGAGAGGGAGACACAGAATCGGAAACAGGCTCCAGGCTCTGAGCCATCAGCCCAGAGCCCGACGCGGGGCTCGAACTCACAGACCGCGAGATCGCGACCTGGCTGAAGTCAGACGCTTAACCGACTGCGCCACCCAGGCGCCCCAAGGGACCGACTTTATAACAGGGTTAGTGCCCGCATACACACACTGAATTTGGTATTATCAGGATTCCCTATATTTAGAAACAAGGAATTTTTCCACGTTCTTATGTAATTGCTTTACTCTCTTATAGATTTTTCTATTCCTTTTGATAAAGTCGAGAGAAGCTGCCTTTCAACCCATTTTGGTCAAATGTGTTTTTTTAGTTATTGGCTCTTACATTGTTCTAAAGCCATTGGTATGTTAACACAATTGCGATTGTGGTCATCTTTAATTTCTTATAAAATTCCTTTATACTGAAGTTTTAAAATGCCTTAATATTAATTAATAAAAAATGAAATGTGTATTCTTTACAAAAATTGCCCTAGTATGTGTTTACAGTCCCTTTTCCTTAAATATTTGAGCACATTTTTACCTTTCATTTTTTAAATTATAATTTACAGAGAGTGTTTTATAGCAAAACAGTCAGAAGCCATGACTTCTAAAATTTCTCCTTTTTAGCATATTGAGGCATTTTGTCACCAATATAATATATTTTGGCAAATTTTTCAGGGCACTTGAAAAGAACAGGTAGTATTGGGTTTTGGAAAATAACTCTCAATATACATACAAACACTTGGCATTACATTGTTAAATTAATTGTATTTTTGCTACATGTTTATCACAGATGCTTTTCCTAGATTTTTGTACTTTGCCATTTGACTCGGTAGCTTTTAGTATTAAAATATTACCTGTTTAGTTTTATGGTTTGAGTTCACTTTTCCATACTGCTTGCTTTCTTTTGTGTGTGTTTTATACTGATTTGCATGATATAGTTTTGGACTGTCTTTATTTTTTTTAAGTTCATTTATTTATAATGAGAGAGAGAGAGAGAGAGAGAGCCATGGATGGGAGACAGAGAGACAGAAAAGGAGACAGAATCCCAAGCAGCCTCCACACTGTCAGTGCAGAGCCCGGCGTGGGTCTCAAACTCACGAAAGGTGAGATCATGACCTGAGTCGAAACCAAGAGTCAGACACGTGACCAACTGAGTCGCCCAGGTGCTCCTGGACTGTCTTTACTTTTAGTTCCATTTTTTATTTTAGCAATATCCCTTATAAGAGCATAAAATTCAATATTGTTCTTTGACTCAAAATGTAGAGTATTTGTCATTTAATGGGAAAGTTTAAGGCAGTCATATTTGCCAAACTCCATGTATTCTTACCAGAATCTATTATGCTTTCTCTTTTTTTTAAGTTTATTTGTTTATTTTGAGGTGGGAAGGGGAGGGGCAGAGAGACAAGGAGACCGAGAATCCCAAGCAGGTTCCATGTTGTCAGTGTGGAGCCTGATGTAGAGCTCAAACTCCCGAACTGTGAAATCATGACCTGAGCTGAAATCTGATGCTCAACTGACTGAGCCACCCAGGCCCCCCCCACACACACACTTTCTGATCTTGTTTCTTCTCTCTTTACTTTTTTATGTTCCCACAATTAGTTGTTCAGAGCTGGGTCTTTTTTTTTTTTTTTTCGTGGTTGCCATTATGATCATCATTTGAATTTATTTTTCTCTAATTATGCATGTCAAGATTGATGGAGTACGTATTTAGAAATTTAACATGCTTTTACAGCCTTTTTCCCATCCCATTCCCCAATTATTTGCATAATTTGGAATCTTACTCAAATTATAGTTAATAAATCATTACCTTCACAGGATTTATACTTATGGTTTTATTTTTCCATGAAGGTATTTGTTCAATCCAAACCATTGAATACCTCAAATATCTCAGGGACTCCTGGGTGGCTCAGTCAGTTACACATCTGACTCTTGAATTGGGGTGAGGTCATGATCTCAAGGTTCATGGGATTGAGCCCCGTGTGGGGCTCTGTGCTGACAGCACAGAGCCTGCTTGGGATTCTCTCTCTCTCTCTCTCTCTCTCTCTCTCTCCCTCTGCCTCTCCCCTCCCCTGCTCACACAAGCACATCTCTCTCAAAATAAAAAAACATGGGGGCGCCTGGGTGGCGCAGTCGGTTAAGCGTCCGACTTCAGCCAGGTCACGATCTCGGGGTCTGTGAGTTTGAGCCCCGCGTCAGGCTCTGGGCTGATGGCTCAGAGCCT
>NW_024412416.1:14536157-14654547 GCF_014898765.1 Herpailurus yagouaroundi
TAGCACGAATCAAAATAATGGCACACATAGCTATTTTGTCCTTCACTCCCATGCCCTTGCAGAAGGAAGCCATTCATTTAAGAATGTCTTTAGTGAAGGACTTAGTAAGTGCTTAAGAAAATGATTTTAGCATGGGGGCGCCTGGGTGGCGCAGTCGGTTAAGCGTCCGACTTCAGCCAGGTCACGATCTCGGGGTCTGTGAGTTCGAGCCCCGCGTCAGGCTCTGGGCTGATGGCTCAGAGCCTGGAGCCTGTTTCCGATTCTGTGTCTCCCTCTCTCTGCCCCTCCCCCGTTCATGCTCTGTCTCTCTCTGTCCCAAAAATAAATAAACGTTGAAAAAAAAAATTTTTTTTTTTAAATAAAAAAACATGAAAAAGATTTTTTAAAACTATCTCATTGTGGTCAGCTTTGTTTTGATTCACTTATGGGTCAGCTGAGCTACTTCTCCAGTCTCCTTCTTCAGGTCGACTGAATTCATCAGGTCATGACCCTTCCTCTACTTGAATTATCTTTTTATAAATAGAGGGTTTTTCTTCAGTTGCTCACTCTTTCTCCACTCTCAGGTGTCTGCCTCACAAATTATACTCACCTGTCTGTGTCCAGAAATCTTGTTTTCTTGTTTTCTCACAGGGGCTCGCCTTCCCACAAGAGAGGCGGTGGGATTCAGCCCTTTGACCCCCCGCAGTGCTCCGTCCTGATCCCGTGTGCCCTTCGCCCACACAACTTCTCCAAATGTCCTGTTTATGGAGATATCAGATCCCTAACGTTGAGTACTTGCTATCTGCTTTCTTTATAGTGTATTGATCATTTTCATGTAGGGCTGCCGAATAAAATGCAAGACAGTTCATTTGCATTTCAGATAAAGGAGATGCGCATGTTTTTAGACTAAAACTTGTCTCAACCTCTTTTTGTTTTTTTTTCCTTTTTTCCGCTCTCCTTTATTTCTTCCTTATGACTTCATTTAGTGTTTAATATTTAGCTCGTAAGAAATGACAGAAGTCACGTGCTTCACCAGCCTACTTAACTAATGAGTCCATTGCCTCATTCTTAAATAAAGGTCAAACTCCACTTCTTCCGAACTAAGAAAGTACTGTGCAAGGAGCAGGTGCAGAAATCTAGCAACTAGCAAACTAGATTTCTTCCTAATGAGGCCCCGATCGCCCATTGGTCCCAGCGTTCTTTGCTTTCATTCCAGCAAGCTCTGAGAACATAACTTTACAAAGTTCTGACATCATCAAAGGAAACATACCACAATCCAAAGTTAAAACTGAGAGCTACGTCAAACGAGGAGAACGCACACTACTCCACAGAATTTGGTGCGATTTTCCCCCAATTTTTCAATCTCCTGTGGAGCACATAATCGGGCATTAGTTTTGCCAGACCAGGGGGTATAAAATGGCATAACTTTGTTTAAAATCATTAAGGAGATTGAACATCTTTTCAAGTATTTATTGGACAACTTGTAATTTTCTTTGTACATTTTTTGGAAGTTTGTTTTTCTTTTCTTCTTCTTTTTTAATAGGAGTTCTTTATATACTCTAAAAACTAGTCCCTGTACAATATATATATGAACAAATATATTTTCTCAGTCAAGTCTTTGTCTTCAACGTAGTTTATTCTGTCTTTGTTTACCAACACTGTTTAAGTGGAATTTAGACTAACGTTGATTTTAGAACTTGAAAATGCAATGGATTTATCTGCTTTAATCTTCTCACTTTAAGGAAGAAAAAACTGAAGGTGATAAAAACATGTATCTAAGATTATCTGATTAGTGGCACAAAGAAAATTAGAAATTGGTTCTCTTGATTTCTGGGCTAATGATTTGGAATTATACCAGCATATTCTCCACTGGGCTCTGGTTAAAGTTCTATTCTTAGAGGGTGGGAGAGGGAAAAAAAAAATAAGATAAACCCACATACATTCACACCCACCATTGATTGTGTCTTGAATCATTCATGTACTGATTTTTTTTTTTCAACAAAGGTTATACTTGGGTGTAAAGGACCTTTTCAGAGTTCTCCTTTTCCTGTCTTTCCTTTCTACTAGGCTTCATTTGATAGCCATGAACTGTGGATAAAGAATAAATATGGCTTTTCTGTACTCTAGGACTATCCTCTGCCTTATTTATGTTCGACCTGGTACAACACTGCTGACCTTGGAAAGTTTAATTGAGGCCGGAATTATATGGCACAGCTTGAGGCCACCTGAATTTAGAGATTTAGAGGGTGTGACATACACAAAGACACACACACACACACACACACACACACACACGGTGACAATGTACCTGCCTGAGGAACGGAGTATGTGTGCTTGTGTGTGGTTAGCTCTGCTGAAATGACTGCCACGAAGTGGCCTATTACAGTTTTTACTAAGCTGAATTCATAGGAAATAAAATACACCGGCACTCTTTTATAATTAAAATATAGAGTTTATTCATTAAATAAGTGCGGCATTTCTTAAATATGGAAGCTACTCAGGCTTTAAAAAGCAATAATCAGTCGTAACTAAGTCAAAGCATAACTGTTCTGTGACATATTTCTTAAATATGTTAGGGTAGTTCACGTGTTTGATAAATGTTGACCTTTCCACTGTCGTTAAGATAATTTAATAACATAAAAGCAAGCAGAGATTTTGCTAATTGATTTGTTTTAGATAACCATTTAAATTTTTAAAGCTATCTTAAATGGTCATGGACAGAAAAATATGGTCTACTATATTTAATAAGATTATAACCAAGACTTTAGATATGATTTGTACATGAAACCAAAGACATTCCTATTGAAGAGGAAAAAAAAAAGTTCAATTTTTGTTTATTAATGAACTCAATTTCAAACCAATTGCACTTCTAACTACATATTCCCCGATTATCATTTTATTCCATGGTAGATTTGGAACTATTTTAGTATGCGTGCCATTGTAAATGGTAAATCTGAAAATTAGATGTGTTTATTGATGGTAGTTTTATCTAATTAAACAAATAATTATATCATTATTTTCAGAGGTATTACTACGTATCTTGGGTAATTAACAGCCTGCAAAGCCCAAATATATTTGAGAGACTAATTCCATTTTGAGGAAGTATAAAATCTATTTTTTTTGTTTTATTCAGCACACTAAAATAAGTCCCAAAAGTTCTTTTTAAGTGACCACGAAATAAGATTAAATGGATCAACACATGATATTTTCGTGTGTGTGTGTTTGTGTGTGTGTGTGTGTGTGTAAAGGCTCTGGAGAACATACCTTTATTTAATTTTTTTTAAGATTTGGTTTTTAAGTAATCTCTACGCCCAACGTGGGGCTTGAACTTACTACCCTGAGATCAAGAGTCGCTTACTCCACTGACTGAGCCAGCCAGGTACCCTGAGAACATGTCTTTTAATAACTAAAAATCTAAGAAATCTCTCTCTTTTATGTATCTATTTTGGGGGGCACAGGGAGTCTCATAGATGTGAGCAGCGCTCAGAATTTGAGAAACACAAGAGAAGAACTCAAGCTTGCCCACAGGGCATTCTAGATTCACACACATAGAAGCTGGACAGATAATTGCACCCATATGCACCCACGTAAACTCACCCACAAAGGAGGTTTATAGCTATAAGTGAAACTCAACACGTCACCAAGTCACAGGTTATAGCTTCATTAATCAAAACATTAATTAAAATTATTTTAAAATTAATTCTCCAAGGGACACAGGATTTTCTTTAGTTAAAAACGTATCCCTCATAGAATATAAAGTTATAAATATACAAAACATATCAATAATTGTTACGACTCAAAATCAATGGTCGAAAACATGAAGGAAGGAAAGAATGGGGGCTTCTGTCCGTATTCTGCCGTGAGTCCCAGCTTTTATAGATTTTGTTTTGCTAGCAGGCCTAGCCAAATTATATAGCTCTAATAATTGTGTTCTAATTAAAAAATCTGAATGAAAAAATAAAAATAATTAGTATGATTATCAGCATTTACGTAGCCCCATGTGCCAGATACGAATCCAAACACCTCACACATAGTAACTCATTTAATTGTAGTTCCTCATTAATCAAATATTCTTGCATGAGGAGGAAGGAAATTTATTTGACTACTCAGAGATAAAGTTGAAACAGATTTTTCACATAAATAGTGGGAAACATGAAGAACAAGGTGTTCAGCCTTTATCCGACCTCACATTAATTACTTATTCTGGGTCATAGCACAAAAGCCACAAAGATTTATGTGAATTCTGTTTGAAAATGAATGGAAATGTTCTTTTGATACCAAATCTTAAATTATTTTCAGTAAGAGAACTAGATAGTTTTTAAAGAGGCCAAGGGAAAAAAAAAGTGTGGCCAGAGTTAGATCTTCTCAGTGTAAGGATTCTCTGAACATGTTAATAATTAATTTGAAGACATTTGATCTTGATCTCCACACAAACCGGGATTCCTCAATACCTTCTGAATACCAACAACATCTCCGGCCCAGAAAGTCTGTTATTCGGTAATATAAAATAACAAGAGATTCGGAACTCAAACTATTCTTTAAAAAATAGGTGTTGGAGTATCATATTGCTAACGTCACAACTGTCCATACAGTAGATTCCTGATGAATTCTGGTTTTGCTTATTGTCAGTTACACTCATTTATGCTTTGATACCCAGGACTATTAGTAAAATGTGACTGACTTACGGCACGGCATCAACTATGCCTAGGAAGGACGGTTGCCACACTCAACGGAGAAATTATTACTGAAAGTTGAGAATATTGGTTTTCCTTCCCACTAAGGTGGCAGGAAGCTTAGCATAAAGAATTATGTTTGGCTTCGTCTGTTCCTTTTCAATCCATTGAGCTAGAGAGATCCTCTGCTCTGACATTATCTGTAACTAAATGCTTGGAAACATAAATTCAACCAGATAAAATGAACACATAGGCATATCCCAGAAGAACAAAAGATAGAACCAAATAAAATGGCTTGAATATCTACCATCCAAATAGGATGATCTTTCCCTTTCACGGACTATCCCAAGACAGATATAAACTGAGCGTGTGGGATGCTAAGGCTGACATGTGTGCCGTATTATTCGGGGGGACGTTTTATGACTGAGAGCTATTGCCTTCAGGGGATGAAACAGACACAATGGACCGCTTCACTTGAGACCACAGGCCACACTCAAGTCGCAGCGCCCAGAGGCCTGTCATCCCAGAGAACCTACCAGAGTCCCTTTTTTGTCCAGGTCATTGTTTTCCTTCTCTGAGGTCAAGAGGGCCAAAGGCACTGAGATGATCTAGATGAATCTATGCCAATACACTGATGGTGGGGGATTCACTTCCATCAGACCTATCTGCTTTAGGTCAATGGAAATGCCACCGTGGAACACGAGATAGCGGTAAATATCCGCAACTCGCAGAACTTTGGGCCCTTCAAGAATTATACACACTTCAGATAATAAGATACAGACACTGTGATTTCTCCCTAAAGAGCACCTTGAGCGAAGTTCCCACTATTTTTTGTTTGTTTGTTTGTTTGTTTGTCTGATTGTTTTGAACCTGTTTCGATTCCTGGCGATTTTTCCCGTGTCCCTTCTGCCGTTACCACCAGGCTTCCGCGCAGGCTTATGGGGTTACTTCCTTAAGTGTGTAAATAAAGTCTATTCCTTCAAATGACAAACTTTACTGAAAGACTCACAAGGCATCATTTTGAAGCTGTCATATCTTGAACATGACTCCAGCCAAGTTTATTTTTTACAACTGTGAATAGAATCCCAGCATTGATGAAGATTCTATACATTTATGATGAGTAATATAGGAACAAAAGTACTAGGCCTGGAAAGAAATATTTTTAGATTTCTTATTTATTACATTTTTAATAGAAACTCAGGGAAAGCCTTATCTGCTGTCATTTGGTTTAAATTCCACAGTACTTTTTGTATTTGACCAAATTCCCTTATCTCTTATTTCCTTGTATTCTGCTGTGCCAGCCTTCTAGCAGTTGATATACTTATCTGTGGTTTTTATAATAAAGTTTTAGCTTCTACTGAGGGAAAAGAAAAAAAAAATAGAAAGAAAAGGAAAAGCTGCTCCTTAGATACTAAATATGCCAGCTGCCGGCGTCCATTATATGACTTTGAAATGGCTGCCTGTTCTTGGCATATTTGGGAAGCCGGGGGGTGAGTTGCATGCATCCAATTTAGAGGTACCCAGGGTGCCTACTGTCACATCCTGTGATTTCTTTATAGCAGGATATGGATATGGTGTACAAGGTATAAAAAAGGAAAGAAAACCATGTGGACAACCAACACACGCACGCGTGCACGCGTGCACGCGCGCAAATGCCAAAACAGAAATACAAAGAGGATGGAAGTCCTGTATTCCTAAGGGCACCTCCTTGTTCTTTCATTTCGGTCCAAAGCAAGCCATTCTCGCTGCTTCAAAATTGAAGAAAAAACCTGGATCGTGTTGGGCGGCCCTTCGTAATTTGAAAGTACGTGCTTTGCCTCTTTTGATCCCAAGTCGACAGTGAAGGAAAATCCAAAATCAGGTGACACGAAAATGTCAGCTGGAAACCCAAGCTGTGGAAGGTCAGGATAGAGTGTGGCTCCTGAAAGTTTCACCGTCTTCATGCAGGGAGGTGAGATCCAAACTCATGAACAAATAAATGAAGATGCTATTCGAAGTAGCCGGACAAGGACATTCTTTTTCAGAGGAGAGGCTAGGTTTTATTGTACTAGTTATTGATCTGGAGAGATCCAATCTGACAAGTAGTCGCGAGGCCCCAACTATGTGGCAGAGCTTCCTCGGTGCACTGGCTCCTGCAGAGACCAGTGACATACAATGCTGATCTCTAATGTCGAATCCTGTTATCCCACACTTCGTATAAACTCCCTGACCTTTGAGCCTCACTTACTTCGTCTGTAGAATGGAGACCCCACTGCCTGTCCTGCTTGAAGGCAGGAAAGACAACTACGTGAGGGTTTGGAGTTCTTGCAAACGAATATAACTTCGCGACTTGAATTATTTTGCTGGCTCTACGGACCCAGATATAGAGATACAGGGACTTAACTTGCGTCTCCATGAAGAAACAGCACCGCTATCCAGGAAGCGAAGGTGGACTTCTCTGACCGCTCCGAATTATGGGAATCAAACCACGCTAATTTTAGGTCCCTTGTGAATCATCCTTGGGGTACCCACTTTGCCAGACCTGACAGAAAGGTGCCCTTCCATGGTGCAGAAAATGCACGCTTTGTTTGCTCTTAGTCGGGACTCGTCTGGTGCCTCCCCAAAGCTGGGATCTTGGAAGCTGACGGGCTGCCACTTTTCCCTGGCAGTAAATCCACCAGAACTTCTCTGTGAAATGTTCCTAAGGAAGATGGAGAATCTCCCTCGCCTCCCTTGTCTTTGCCAACAGATGTTTTGCCTCTGTGACACAGTACAATAAAGCCAGTGAAATAATGAAGGAGGAATTCACACCGAAGCACCAGCTACTTCTGAAGGGAACAAACTGATTGGATTGTTTCCACGATGTTCTGCTGTGACAGAATGTGACAACTCTACCTTTTCATTTCCTATCCAGCCTCCAGGAGACAGAAGATTTAGTATCCTTTCGCACACTTCAAGTCTGAGAAACTTCTCCTTATGGCTTCTTATGAGTCCTGGAGGCTGGCAAAGAAATCAAGTTGCTTTAGATTTGAGGCGAAGCTTCATATTAAGTTGCATCAATTTGCAGTGGGGATGCTGGTGGCACTTTGCAAGTATTGTCACCATTGACCTGCAGAGGTTGTATATCTCGACCTCTGAGCACGGCTTTCATGTCAGCAAATGAGCTGTTTTCCATCCCTGCTCCACATGGTTTTTTTTTTTTTTTTTTTCTTTTTTTGCTGTCTTTCCAGGTTCCAAGCTGAGACTGTCAACATTACTATAACTTGTGATCTTGTACAGCCATCAGTTTAAAACAATTTCCATACGCATTTATTCAGGCCGAGACACAAGCAGGCGGTCCCAAGGTGGCACATTCTTGCATTACTCTAATCCAGTTACCACAGAGTTAAAATGCTTTCATTACAGCTTCAAACCCCTGGGAGAAAGTGGGTATGACAAGCCGGGCTCTGCTTATTATGTTTTAAACCAAGATTGACTCCAGGAAATAGTAGCAAGACTGAACAAGTACATTTTCACATACTTCCCCCTTCTTCTTTCTTGCCTGGTAGGTGGTTTTCGTTCTTCTTCATCTGAACCCTCTTCGAGGTCTTTCGGCCCACCTTGCGAGCGATCTGCCGAGCTACAAGACAAGCCATGATTACAAATAAATTATTTACGCAAAGCCCTTTGGAAACCTTATGGGTCGTGGGCACGCTTTAACCTGCCCCTTACCACCACCCGCCCCCGCCGCTCAACTGAGATAACTTTGAAGCTGTCTACACCTGTTCACCTTAGCGTTAGTAAATTATTAAAAACTAACTACTTCCTTAACTACTTCCTTAATCATTGCAGATGAATACTCTAAGTCAAATATTTAAGGTACAATTTGACATAAAGCAACTTATTTATTCAATTAATATTTATGAAATCGCTACTTAAATACAGGTACTGTGCTAAGCATGGTGTCTCAAAGGAGGAAACGCGGCCTTAATACCAACCTTCCCCGAGCTCGCAGATTTAGCGGGGACACTGGACAAATAAGTCCGTAGTTTTAATAATTGAAGCGATGGGTTATATCAGGAGAGGGAAAGAACTGTGGAAGAGAAATCTCGGGGACCCTTGCAGAGAGACTCATCTCCCAGACAAGAGACAAAGAAGGCTGTCCGAGGGAAACGGCGCCTGGGTTCGAGCTAAAGGGATACAGTGTGTCTCAGAGGAAGGACAGAGCAGTTTCATGCGGCATCCTTAGCCATACTTCAGAGAGAAGATCTCAGAAGGATTTGAAAGAAATCCGAGAAGGAAAGATAGGGAAAGAGCGGCTGTGTTCCAATGCCTCTGCCTGCAATTTCATTTAGACAAGGCTGCTGAGTAGGTCAGTTTCCCGAATATTTGAAACTTACACTATTTACGTGCCCAAACTTTACTTTTGGGACAGCCATAGCGACCTCTATCACGAAGGCACCACCTCGCCCCTTGCCTCTCCCACCAGAATTCCTTCCCAGGAATTTTTCCGGACCCGGTGTCCAGTGAAAGAAATGAGAAGTAAGTATGAAGGTGACTTCCCCTTCGATCTAGTCTGTAAGATCTTTCAAATCCTGGAGCTCATTTTTATGCTTTACGTACTCTTCGTTCAATGTATGTGCTGAATTTACGTTTACGAAATGAGGAAGGCTTGAATGAATGCGCAAATGAGTACAGGAAGTTAAAAATAACAATTTAAAAAAACTGATCTGGAAAACAACTTCACTCAGAGAAACATGAAGAGAAGATTTGTGTTTTGCATTTCTTTGGCATTTGGCTTAATTATTTTATTAATCATTTTAGTAGATGATTCTAAGCTCCCATTTTATTCTTTTTAAAATGCATACTTTGGAATCTAGGAGATAGCTGCATCTTTGATGAATTTTATGAGAAATTCACAGGAAAGTAACTCTGCCTTGGAATTATTATAATGTAACCCACTGTAAGAATGTAAACTCTTTTTTTTTGTTACTTTCTTTTTGAAAATTTTTGCAGCCTGACATTAGTGGCAATTAATGGAACCCTCGAGTTGATTTTCTCCTTATTGTGCAGTTTATATTTGCGATACTAAAACTGCATTCGCCTAACACTTTGTGTGACTATCTCTGAGAAAGCCATAATTAGAGTCTAAGTCTAGACTAGACTTTAATTCAGCTCAAATCTATAGCTTGGAGGGTTGAATGTAATTGGTGGAGAGTGTGAAATTTCATAAATCTTTGTAAAATGACTGGTGAATTACATGAAACTTTGAGTCACCCAACACCAGCAGATGATAAACCAATCAACCACAGAAAATTGTCCCTGCCATTTTGATTACTTAAAACTGTAATTCACCATCCCAAAATATTCCAAAATTTCTTCTTCATCTATTTTGAAGGATCGGTAGAAAACTATTGGATACGGAGGTGTTTAAGATCTGTGGATCACACAAATGTTTATCGAATGCCTACTACGTGCAAAGCAATAAACCACAGTGATATTAACCTGTGAACGAAACAGATACAAATCCCTGCCCTCAGGGAGCTCACGTTCTACAGGGTGGAAATAGACATCTAACGAATAAGTAATATCTATAGTACATTGGATGGTGGTGCTATGCAGAAATATCAAGAAGTATATAATCATTTTAAATCTCACAGTCAGAGGAACCTTCACTGAAGAGAGGAGGTTTATTCAAAGAGGGGGAGGAGGTGAGAAAGTAACTGTTCTGGGAAAGGGCATTCATTCCAGTCAGAAGCAATGACAAGTGGAAAGGCCCTGAGGTAGGACCGCATCATGAGTTGGAGAGATGAGAAAGAGATGGCATGGGAGGCAGAGTTAACGTAGGGCAGAATACTAGGGAATGATGTCAGACAGGTGGGTGTAGACGGGTGTAAATTGCGTAGCCTTTGGGAAGACTTGGTCTTTTTCCGTGTGATGGGAAGTGGCTGGAATTGGGGGCAGCGAGTGACATGATCTGATTTGCTTTTTCGAAAGAACATTCTGACTGCTCTTTGAGAATTCTCTGTCGGGATGCAAGAACGGGTGGGGAGGGAGGAGGTGAGAGGCAGCACAGAGAAATCCGTATTGCCACACTCAGGGGAAGGTTGCTGGCGGCTGGTCCCAGGGTGGTGGCAGTCAAAGTGATGAGACGTGGTCAGATTCTAGAAAGATTCTGAAAGTGGTGATGACAGGTTTCGGTGATGGACTAAAATTTGGACATCAACAAAAGAAAAGGCACAAAGAAAACACTGGGATTTTTATCTCGGCAGCCAGTCAAAAAAACTTCATTCTTCTTGGGAAAAATGAGGCATGAGAGACCAAAGCAAATCACAAAACAAAACTTTTGTCTTTTTTCTTCTTGGGAGAATAGAAGAGAAAATCGATTTCTTCCTAGCAGCGCGATGAATGGAACTTCTGGATTTCAGAGTCCAGATCTGATTTTGAGTCAGGACGTTCCCACTTACTCCCGGGCTGGTGATTAAGACAGAGTTACTTAACTGTGTTCACTTTCTTGTGTATAAAAAAAAGAAAAAAGTGATGATAATAATAAGACTTCCTTCACAGAGTGTTTGTGAGTACTACTTGAGAAAATCTGTGTAAAGTGACTGTCAGAGCGAGCGACTCACACCATTGCTAAACACGGAGCAGAAAAACAAATTGATTTTTTATGAAAGTAGGGAAAGCTAACCCTTTCAATTGGGACGAAACGTCCCATAAACCACAAAGAAATGGTCTTAATATTAGCATACAGATATGTGTTTAAAAAACGTGAGACTTAGTGAGACTTAGTGAGACTTAGTGAGACTGCTTGAGCACCTGCCATACAGCGATGTTAATAGAATAGAAAAATAAATAGCATGGTCCCTCTTTTCGAAAAAGTTACAGATGGGGGGGGTGTACCTGGGTGGCTCAGTCGGTTAAGTGTCTGATGCTTGATCTCAGCTCAGGTCTTGATCTCAGGGTCATGAGTTCAGGCCTGCCTTGGGGGTCCATGCTGGGTTTGAAACCTACTTAGGAAAATAAAATGAAATAAAATAAAATAAAATAAAATAAAATAAAATAAAATAAAATACAGTTTGAGGGAGTAGACAGATAACTGCACAATATAACATAAGAATCAATGAATATTTAAGGAAAATAGTGATTTTTTTTCTCCCACTGAGAATGGAATTAGTTTAGCTAAAGTTTCTAAATGGGAATGAAACCTTAATAGTATAGTGATGATGTTTTCTCAACCCAAATCAGTGCCTGTGGTCTGAGGAGCACAGTCACGGGGGAAATAGTGTCAATTACTTGAAATCAGGACTATCCTACCAAGTTCAACACTTACAATAATTTTAATGTGCATTACATCACAGTGATTACATGAGCCGCTGTGAAAATGTCTACCTTCTAACATCCGTGCAGCTGAAAACCCCGATGGAGGCAGAGTCGGTTTTCCCTAACAGAAACCCAGAACCCAGAAATACATTTACCACGCCCTGAATTGGGAGTGCTTATCTGAACTGAAATCAAAACCTTGAAGTTTGTCGCTTTGCCATTATTAATGGATGGTTAACACCCTGCTAAGCTGGTCTTCCACTCGGCTGTTTTCTTCAAGTCGGTTGAATAGTTGGTATTCTTCCTGCTCACAAAGTCATTGTTAATGTTCATATTGCAAAATCATCCTGAGTAAACAGTCTGTGTCATCTGTATTGAGGGGAAGTAATGTATGGATTAGTGTATAATAGCATGGGTTAGGGAGAAAAATGAGTCACCAAAGTAGCTGGTTCAAAGGAATAAATAGCTAAATCATTATCCTGATGCCTGACTTAGAAAGCTTTAGCTCTCAAAGGCATAATGTCTAAAAATAAAGACCATTGTGTAAACCCCATTAGGGACTGCGGTTTGATAGTTTATGATGGCAAACTATGGGCTCTGCCCACACTGCCCAAAATGCAAGGTTTAGAAGGGAAAAGATGGACAGAAAACTAAAATAACATTCAGTCAAGTCTCTTGCTCCCTGAAATGGCGAAAATTAGAAGCCATTGCCACGGAAGAGATATGATAGGTAGGAATAAATTGTTTTGCTTATCAAATGTAGATGTATCTGGAAGCATCTTCCTGAAAAGGTTTGTATGCATTTATGGTATCCACTTCATGTTCCCGGTGCAGGAGAGGCAGAGACAAATGAGATACATCTCTCATCAAGGGCATCCCAGTTGGGAGCAGATACGGCAGATAGATTTCATGGATGTATAGTAACATAGGGAAAGACCTCCTTGACGTTGGTCTTGACAATGATTTTTTGGATGTGATACCTAAAGCACAAGCCACAAAATCAAAACTGGACAAGTTGGACTGCGTCAGATTAAAAACCTTCTGCACAACAGAAGACTTAAGTAAAATGCAAAGGTAACCTACAGAGTATGGGAGAATACATTTAGGAGCCGCAGATCTGATAACCCAAAATATATAAGGAATTCATTCAGTGCAACAGCAAAACAAACAAACAAACCAAAAACCAAATAATCCAATTACAAAACAGACAAAAGGCCTGAATAGAGATTTTTTTTTTCAAACAAGATATTAAAATGGCCAATAGATACACGAAAAATTTCTTAAGGTCACTGATCATTAGGGAAATGCAAATCAAAACCACAGTGAGATATTACCTCACACCTGTTAGAATGGCCATCATCAAAAAGACAAGAGATAACAAGTGTTGTGAAGAATTTGGGGGAAAAAAGAATTTGGGGAAAAGGGAAAACTCGTACACTATTGGCAGAAATGTAAATTGGTGTGGCTGCTAGGAAAAATAGTATGAAGGTTTCTCAAGAAATTGAAAACAGAACTCTCCCTTGATCCAGCGACCTCATTTGTGGGTCTATATTCAAAGAAAATGAAAGTATTTTCCCAAAGAGATTCTGCAACCCTATGTCCATTGCAGCATTATTTAGAATAGCCGAGACATGGAAACAACCTAAATGTCAACTAATGGGTGAAGACATTATACTAAATGAAGTAAGTCAGACAGAGAAAGGCAAATCCTGTAGGATCTCACTTACGTGCGGAATCTAAAAAACAAAACAAAACAATAATCAAAAAACAAACAAAAAACCCTCAGACCTCAATAATAAAGGATTTTTATTTAAAAAAGAAAAGGAAAGAAAAGAAAAGAAAAGAAAAGAAAAGAAAAGAAAGGAAAGGAAAGGAAAGGAAAGGAAAAACAAAAGAAAAGAAAAGAAAAAAGAAAAGAGGGGCGCCTGGGTGGCACAGTCGGTTAAGCGTCCGACTTCAGCCAGGTCACGATCTCGCGGTCCGTGAGTTCGAGCCCCGCGTCGGGCTCTGGGCTGATGGCTCAGAGCCTGGACCCTGTTTCTGATTCTGTGTCTCCCTCTCTCTATGCCCCTCCCCCGTTCAGGCTCTGTCTCTCTCTGTCCCAAAAAAATAAATAAACGTTAAAAAAAAAAAATTAAAAAATAAAAAAAGAAAAAAAAAAAAAGAAAAAAGAAAAGAAAGGAGAAAAGAAACATACATCAGATTCCTGATTGCCAGAGGTATGGTGTTGGGGGTGGTGGTGAGGAAATTGGGTGAAGGCAGTCAAACCTCCATTTACTTAAGAAAACAATCCTGAGGATCGTAATGGACCCCATGGTGACTAGAGGATAACAATACCTTTGTGTGTGTGTGTTTGGAAGTTGCTAAAAGAGTAGATCTTAAAAATTCCCATCACAAGAAAAACAGTTGTGTAATTATGTGAGGTGATAGATGAACTCAACTTATTGCCCTACTCATTTTGCAATACATGCATCCAATCATTCCGTTGTATACCTTAAGTTTATACAGTGTTATATGTCAATTATATTTCAATAAAACTGGCGGGGGGGTGGTGGGGGGAAGGAAACAAAGCCAAGAGGGGTGTAAGAAGAACCAGTGAGGAGTAACGTACTAAGAGTCGTTGCAAGAGAGCTCCAGGACAGAGAGAGGGGGAGAGAGAGAGAGAGAGAGAGATCACCACTGCCACATACAAACATTTGTCTCTCAAATAAGGACTCTGAAGATCCATGGTTTTAACTGGAGGAAAACAAAACGTGCATCAAGGGGATTTTATCCATCAAATTGTGGTGTCTGATAGGGCAGAGCATTTTCTGATGAAGTTTTTGTAGTTTGGCAAATGCTTTGTTTTGGGTGCACCTAAGAGTTTGTTTAGGAAATAATTTCGGAGAAAGAAAGCAACTGGAAAGGAGAAAGCTAGACTCCTTAATTCTGCCCAAATTTCTGGCTTGCTTTCTTCCTTCCCAATCTGTTTTGACATCAAGTCTACCTTATTTTGTCAACCGTGCTGGAGACAGATAAGGATAGCAGGTATGCAGCTTAGCAATCATTAAGTCGCAAGTCGTCTTGACATCTGCCAATAGCTAAAACACTTTATTTTGGGTCTGAATTATCTGCTCCTTGAGCCAACGTAGAGCACCATCGCCAAGAAGCAAACTACATTGTAGGCGATGAAAAATTCATGTATAGAAAGCCAAATTACTTCCTAGTCATATTTATTTTTTCTATTCTATTTATGTTTTCTTTTCTGTTTATTTTTAAGTGACTCTTGCAAACAAACAAAATTACTTTACGGGGCTAAGTCAAAAGTTGAAAACTTTATACTCAAAAAGAGTGGCAATAAATTCAGAGCGGGACTCCACAGGCATTTCAGTACTCAGCCGGGTTTGGTGGGCTTTTATTCAGTAAACCTGGGTACCAATAATGTGTTCATGATGAGAGAAATCATTGTAAAATTTGAAAAAAAAAATTTAATTGAAAAATGCGATTTTAGGGGCACGTGGGTGGCTCAGTCACTTGAACTTTGGACTCTTGATTTCAGCTCCGGACATCATCCCAGGGGTGTGGGACTGAGCCCTGTGTAAAGCTTCCCGCTGAGTGCGGAACCTGCTTAAGATTCTCTCTCTCCCTCTGCCCTCTCCCCTTCTTGCTCTGTTTCTCTCTCTAAAATAAATAAATGAATATGCTATTTTAAAATAATTGCAACTGATAATTGTGTAGTTGTACTATAAAGTTCTATAGATGATATCGACTTATTCTCCAGCTTAATAGAATTTTAAGCTAATAACTAAGTACAGTACAAATTAGGTATTATCTCTAAAAATAAATTCATTTTTCAAGACAGTTTTTTTAATTTGTCTTGCTAATGTCACTCAATTTTGGAATTACACTTCTGAAAGAAATAGTTTTCAAATGTTCTTTTGGGGCAAAATTCAAAATTATAGGTAGCACTTACATATTGGAATAAATGTGTTTGAGTTCAGTTGTCTATGAAGTTAAATTTAGATTTAGATTTTTAGGGGTGCCTAGGTGGCTCAGTCAGTTAAGCATCCAACTCTTGGTTTTGATTCAAGTCGTGATCTCATAGTTTTGTTAGTTACAGCCCCCACATCAGGCTCTGCACTGGAGGCTGCTAGGGATCCTCAAACTCTCTCTGTCTCTCTCTGTCTGCCCCCACCCCACTCACACTGACTCTGTCTCTCTCAAAATAAATGAATAAACTTTTAAAAATTTTTTAAAAATGAGATTTTTAAATGGAGCTAATAGAAAAATAGACAGAAAGAACGCCCATGCCCATACACCTAGCAAGGATTTCTTTGACCCAGTAAGGATCTGAGAAGTAATACAGGTACAGTTTACAGTAATATATAGTAAAGAATTTGCATGCCAAAGCCGGGCTACTTGAGCATGAAGTAGTTCCTCACTTAAAAGGTAAATAACACTGGGACAGTTCCTGTACTTGTCTGGACTGAATATCCTTCTCTCTAAAATGCAACCAGTAAATATCTCACAGTGTTTTAATGAGGTATAGTTAAATTAAATGTATAAAGCTCTTGGGAAAGTGTGAGCTTCTATTTAATGTTAATAATTCTTTACTTTTAATATTATTACCAGAGGTAAAATTCCTTAGAATGTTTATGGGGCGCCTGGGTGGTTCAGTCGGTTAAGTGTCCGACTTCAGCTCAGGTCACGATCTCATGGTCTGTGAGTTTGAGTCCCGCGTTGGGCTCTGGGCTGATGGCTCAGAGCCTGGAACCTGCTTCCGATTCTGTGTCTCCCTCTCTCTCTGCCCCTCTCCCCTTTCATGCTCTGTCTCTCTCTGTCTCAAAAATAAATAAACGTTAAAAAAAATTAAAAAAAAAAAAAAAGAATGTTGCAGGAAGTCTCCCATAGCAAGAAATATAACATTAGAACGTTACCTTTCGGAGTCATAGTTTAGAAATTTAAAGAAAAATTGAGTCTGAATCTTACTAAAGCCAACAAACCATACACTATTGTGTCTTAGTATGTTACATTATTTATTACACCCCATATATTCAAAATTCCAGAGATGAAGGGAATTTTTGTTTAAAATACAAATAAAATTTTATTGTGAAATCCTCAAAGTCTTGTTGGTTAAAAAAAAATGATGTTTAAGTGCTGTTGATTTAAAAAATCCAGAGGATACTTGTAGATGAAAGACAATATTTGTAGCAGGCCAATTCTCTTGATGAGAAAAACTCAAAATCTGGAAGATATTATCTACCTATCCATCCATTTATTATTATCAATATAGATGTAGAGATATGACATATACATAGATGAGATTATACAAATGGCATCATAGATCAATATATATCACATTTATATGTAACATTATACACACACACACACACACACACACACACACACACACACACACAAATACACATCAATACAATTCAAGCATCCAGGGGCTGTTCAGGCAGCAAAGATGAAAAAGCCAAAATTCCAGAAATAAGGAAAGCACAGAGAAATTAAACCCTCGTTTGATATCACTTTTCTCTTTGAGGATAGTTCTGATTCCTGAAGACAACTGCTAAGCAGAACAGAAAGTATCAACTCAGAGGCAGAGAACCTGGAACTGAGCAAAGACTGCAGTAATCTCTTCTGCTGAGGGGACAATAGTGGAGTTCAGAGTCCTTAAAGTGAGGACTCTTCATAAACAGCAAGTTCTCAACTAGGACGTTAAAAACTATGAGCCACAGTATTGGAGGTGAACTGGAAATAAATTAGTTCTTACAAAGGCCTAATCCCCCAGCTTTGAAGCATCTGAATTGACGATAGGATTAAATGAAGGTAATATACCACTTCCTAGACTGCTTGCTAAAGCAAAAGGAAATTCTCACTCAAGGATGATAGCATCTTCCAAAGCTTCATATTGTTCCCATTTTTTTAAATACATACACAATGTCAAGAATTTAATTCAAAAAAAATGTATTAGGTGCACAAAGAGAGAACACCAACGTGCCATAAGCAGACAGAAAAAATATGCAATAGAAGCAGACCATTGGAGATGCAGGTTTTGGAGTCATCAGTCATGAATTTTACAATAACTATATTTAACGAATAATATGAAGGTCACTGTTAATACATTAAAAATTTAGAAATTAAATGAAAATGGGATGAAATAATACATAGAAATTCTGTAAGTGACAAAAAAGATAACCCCACATGGGAGACAAGAATCCAAAGGATGGGTTTATTGACAAATTAAGTTGAAGACAAGATAAGTGAACTAGAAAATTAATTAAAGAAAATGTCCAGACTGGAGGGCAAAGAGGGAGAAATATCAAATATGCAAAAACAAAATAATGAGAGAGAGCGATGCAATATAATACAAATATTTAAGACATTTTGGAATTGGGGGGCCAAAGTGAGGAGCAAGAAAGAATGAAATAGAAACCATAAATGAAAAGATAACAACTAAGAATTTCCAATGTGATTAAATACATTGAATCCCAAACGTGGTAAATACAAAAAAAAAGTGACACTTGGGTACATCAGATCAAAATTTCCGAAAATCAAAAGCAAATATACGATCTTCGTAGAATCCAGAGAAAGAGCATACATTTTAAAGGAAGCAACAATAACCTTGAGAACTGGCTTCTCAACAGAAACAAGGTTGATCAGAAAACAATGGACAAGGATTTTAAAGTGCTGCCACAAAATTTCTAATACCAACATAGGATTTTATACCCAATGCATCTGTACTTTGAGACCTAAAAAGTAAATAAATCTCAGGTAATAACATGAAACTTACACTGAGCATGTCTATACTAAAGAAGGGAAGTTCTTCCAACAGAAGATACATGAGCCCAGATGGAAGTACGGAGATACATAAAGAAAAGAAATGGAAAAGGATAGTATGCGGGTAAATATAAATGATTGTACTATATAAATAATGGCAACGTTTTGTTAGATTTAAAATACAGGTCTAATAGAAATACACATCACCTGTAACACAAGTTACATACATTAAATGGAAGAATTCTAAGGTTCCTAGGTAGTCCAAAAATTAAGAATACTATTTTTTTAAGTTTATTTATTTATTTTGAGAGAGAGAGGGAGAGAGTTGGGGCAGGGGGGAAGGAGGGACACAGAGAATCCCAAACAGGTTCCGTGCTATCAGGACATTATTATAAATGATGCTGCAATAAACATAAAGGTGCATATATTTTTTGAATTAATGTTTTTCTATTCTTTGGGTGAATACCTAGTGGTGCAATTACTGGATCATAGGGTAATTTTATTTTCAGTTTTTTGAGGAGCCTCCATACTGGTTTCCACAGTGCCCGTACCTGTTTGCATTCCCACCAACAGTGCCTAAGTGTTCCTTTTTCTCCACATCCTCACCAATACTTGTGGTTTTCTAATTGCTTTTGATTTTAGCCACTCTTACAGGTGTGAGGTGAGATCTCATTGTAGTTTTGATGTTCATTTCCCCAGGAATGGCCGATGTTGAGCATCTTTTCGCGTGTCCGTTTGCAATCTGGATGTCTTCCTCGGAGAAATGTCTGTTCATGTCTTCTGTCCATTTTTAATTGAATTGTTTGGCGGGGGGATTGAGTTGTGTCTGTTCTTTGTATATTTTGAATACTAACCTTTTATTGGATATGTCATTTGCAAATATCTTTTGCTATTCCAAAGGTTGTCTTTTAGTTTTGTTGATTATTTCCTTTGCTGTGCAGAAACATTTCATTTTGATGTAGTCCCAATAGTTTTATTTTTGCTTTTATTTCCCTTGCTTCAGGAGACCTATCTATAATTTTTTTTGTTTTAATCTTCATTTATTTTTGAGAGAGAGACAGAGTGTGAGCAGGGGAGGAGCAGAGACAGAGGGAGACACAGAACCCAAAGCAGGCTCCAGGCTCCGAGCTGTCAGCACAAAGCCCAACACGGGGCTCAAACTCATGAACCGTGAGATCATGACCTGAGCCAAAGTCGGACGCTCAACTGACTGAGCGACCCAGGGACCCCTATAACTTTTTTTGTTAATGTTTATTTATTTTAGAGAGAGAGAGAGAATGAGAGCAGGGGAGGGGCAGAGAGAGAGGGAGACACAGAATCCAAAGCAGGCTCCAGGCTCTGAACTGTCAGCACAGAGCCCAATGCAGGGCTTGAACTCAGGAGCTGTGAGATCATGACCTGAGCTGAAGTCAGACGCTTAACCAACTGAACCACCCAGGTGCCCCAAAGAGACCTATCTATAACTTTTAAATAACCCACAGGCTTAAGGAAATTACAAAGTAATTTTAAAATATTTTGAACTAAATGGCAATGAATTTATGATATTTCCAAATATGTGGAATGAAGCTAATGTCATATCAATAGGGAGATTTTTAGCTCTTATAGGCTAAAGGCTGAAAATGATTTAAAAAAATCTTTATATTCGTCACAAGAAATTAGAACATTGAACCTAGAGGGTAAGGAATAATAATGATAAGAACATCATTTGGGGCACCCAGGTGGCTCAGTTGGTTAAGTGTCTGACTCTTGATTTCAGCTCAGGTCATGATCTCATGGTTTGTGACTTTGAGCCTCGCATCGGGCTCTGCACTGACAATGTGGAGCCTGCCTGGGATTCTCTCTCTCCCTCTTTCTCTGCTCCTCCCCAACTCTTAATAAATACATAAATAAATAAATAAATACATAAACAAACACCACCATAGAACATTATTTAATAAAATAAAAAATAGACATACAATAGAGATCATCAAACCAGCCAATTGTTGCATATCTGAAAGGTATTTAAACTGATGAAATCCTGACAAGATTGATCAAAAATAAAAGAAAGTCACAATAATGAATATAGGAAATTAAATGGGAAATGCATACATATATGCACCAAAAGGCATATTTAAGAATGTCATAGAGACATTTTCCATAAAAGTTTCAAACTATGAAAATCTCATCAATAGGAAGGGTAAATAAATTATGGAATATTCCTACCACAGAATACTGTACAAGAATGAGAATAAAAAACTACGGAACACTCTTTTTACATAGATAAATTCAATCTCATCCTCTTTATTTTTTCTGCTTAAATAGCCCTTGCATGGTTGGATTTTGTGTGTGTGTGTGTGTGTGTGTGTGTGTGTGTGTGTGAATATATATTTATAACGTTACATACAAATGTCGTATATGTGTATATATGATGCCACGTGCATATTTAAATTTATTTATAAATATTTATACATATTCCAGATGTTTGGATTATTCCCATCAAGAGAATTACCCTGAACAAATTATCACTTTATATACAGAAGCATTCTCTGGACTCCTTTTGTTTCTAATGCTCATTTTTATTGATTTTGGCAGAGAGAGGGAGAATGACCATGAGATGGGGAAGAGCAGAGAGAGGGAGAGAGAGAATCCCAAGCAGGCTCCCCACTGTCAGCATGGAACCCCACGCAGAACTCAGTCTCACAAACTGAGAGGTCATGATCTGAGCCGAAATCAGGAGTCGGACACTTCACCGACTGAGCCACTCGGGACTCCCTGGTCTCGTTTTAATCAATACCACCCGGACATATATTTTCATTGAGAACTCTAAAAGAAAATTCTATTTTTATCTAAAATAAAAATTCTCCTATCTCTGGAATTTAAAATATATGGAATATGATCAATAATTTAGTCCCAAACATACTGCTCAAAACAAAAGAAAATGCAGAAATTGAAGGATACCTACAGTATGGTTCTAGTTACATATATTTTTGCAAAGGGAAAACTGATACGGTTTTAGAAGTTTGATTGCCTCTGGCATAGGGGCAAGAGGAACACTTACTTGACGCTGGGAATGACTGCTTCTTGATCTAGGTGGCGGTTACATGAGTGTATTTTGTGCAAATTTATCAATGTCATCAACTATGACGTGAAGATTTTTGTGAATTTAAACTATACTTTGAAATTTTTATTTAAAAAAGAAGAAGGATCCAGAGTATTATGCTCCTCTTGACAGTATGAAATGCATCAGTTATGAAAAAATAAGTACATAAAATCTATTTGGTAAAATTCTACTTTTGTTCAAACCCCAAATCAAACAACATTCTAAGTATGATCTTGAAGCCAATTAAAGTATCATTACCATGACTTTATAGAAGACAGTGCTCTCAAAATATGGAAAAACTCACATTTACTATTTGAGCATTATTTTTAAATAAAAGTGATATATAATCATGGCAAACAATTTATGTTATCGAACAATTTGCAAATATATATGTGTTATATGCTTCTATATGTATTTATATATATAGGTGTACATACTCAGGTGACATATATGTATATGTATGCATATGTTTACGTAGACATACATTTATAGAGATATGTTTGGGTGTATGTGTTTATACACATACAACACTCACAAATGGATATACTATGGTATAAGAGCATGCCTTATTCTTTTCTGCAACTTGTTATTCTCACTAAACAAACGCTTAAAATTCTTTATGTTAAGTAAGATCTTAATTTTCACTTTTACTGATTTAGTTATTTGTCTGTGACAGTGGAACTTTAAACATCTTCCCAGTGTCTAGCATACTATCATCACTGATCCAATACAAGATGGTGGAATTGTCTCACAGCTGTACCCTGGTGTAATTGCACTTATTATACGCATCATTCAGCGGCTTACTTTTCCTTCTCAGGACTTGTTACCCATCTATGCTTCTTCATATCACCTCTTCTGTTTTTGTCTCCCTGCCGCATGGCACTCGATAGTGTTCATCCACCACATTTTAGCCATTGATGCTTCCGGTGATGAGTACCCAGGAACTGCCTCCAACTTCTCACACCACAAATTATACTGGAAAAACCAACCAACCAACCAAACAAACAGAAAACCAAAAAGCAACCAGGTTCATGCATGCCCATGTATGGACCTGAATGAGAATTTTCTTCAATATGTATTCCGGATTGCAGAATCACCAGGTTTATTTCGTATGCACGTATTTAATTTACCTAAACACCACCAGATTTCTCTCCACAATGGTTGTATCAGTCTATATTCCCTCCCGCAGCGCATGGGGGGGTTTCCACATTCCCGCTCTGCCATTTGTACTTGGTATCATCCAGCTTTCCAGACTTCTGCGATTGAATAGGTCAAGTGATAGGCATTGTTGCCTCCAGTTGAATTTCTTCAACTGGTAAATTTTTGGACTTCACTTCAACATTGCCTATCTACGTCTTCATCCATTTTCATCTTGGAGTTGAGGTAACTTGTTGATTTACAGAAGCTTCTTGTGTATTCAAGATACTAGCTTTTTTATAGTTTTGGATATTACAAATATTGTCTTGCATGCTGTTACCTGTCCCTTACACATTCGCATGTTATTGTTTACTAATATCCGGTCCTCATTTTTGTTGTAATCAAATCTAATTTCCTTACGGATTCGTCATTTGAATATTTTTGAAAGCTATTCCATGTCCCGAAATCATGAAGATTAACTCATATTTTCTTTAATTTATCATTCTACCTTTTACATGTTTTTCCTTTTCACATTGACCTACACGGAATCTATGTGGTGAAAACATAATACTTTTCAGTTGGCGATCTCTTATTCTTCCTAATGGTTATATAATATTACATCCTATGAATACACTTTATTTAACCAGCATATAATTAAGCCTGTTCAGATGATTTCTTAGACTTTGTTATTATACTCAATGACGTAAAGAATATCTTCATGGCATTGCTAGATCAATGTGTATATGTATATAGATATGTCTTCTTTGTTTAGATTGATATTGTCAAACCGCCCATCAAAGTATTGTTCTATCTGTGATGTCTAGTAAAAGTACCAGTTATCTTTCATGCATATAAATTTATAGGCAATCAAAAGTTATCTACAATTTGATATTATGCTGTGATATTAAATTTTTTTTAATGAAAACATTTTATTCCACCACCCATGCTAAAGATTGGGTTCTGTTTTTATTTGAAATCCTCACCTTTTTCCTGGAATTATTTGTTATGTCATACTATATTTTATACCACTTTCCATTGGAAAATGAAAAGAGAAGACGGTGGCAGAATAGTGGGAGATGTGTTAAAAGAAAAAAAATCTTTTGAAAGTGTAGGACTTCATTATTATATTCCTCCTCTGGGAAGGGACAAATAAAAACGGGCATCTGAACACTGCATATTAAAATCGGAAACCTCACTTACAAAGTGATTATCTAAACCTAACCATCACCACAATTAATTTTTGTAAATATTTTCACCAAAGGGCTCTTGTCTTATCAAATGGAATGATGGTAATTATCACCAAATATTTTGAAGGTGTTTGACTATGATTTTGGCCCAAAACAAAGTTATTCGCTGCAACTAGAAACCATTTCGCAGTCGGTCCCTTTCTGAAAGACAGATTTTAAATTATTTGTGGGGAAAAATACACTTGGCACATAAATATATCACTAGCTCATTTTTAAGCAAAACTAAGCATTTTATTTCAGGGCAGGCAAACTCTCCTGCATGAATGAAATATTTAGTGGCCGAGCTAAAAGGAGACAGTACTGATATATTTTTTATTTTAATAGTTTGTTGGCTAGGGTGTGAAATGATAGATACTTCCATTCATTGCTGGTGGGGCTGCAAAATGATCTACAATTTCTAGAATACAATTTGACAACACATCCAATACATTAAACATAGGATGTTAGTTAAAAATTGCAGGGGTGGTATTATCAAAGAGAATATTTATACACACGGAAAAATTATTTGAAATGTATTAATGACAAAAGCACCTAAAAATGAACACTGTACACATTTTGCTTTTTTTACTCTGCAGCGATAAGAAAGTTATATATTCTAATTACTACTACTCTATTAATATCAATCATGAAACAATATTTATTTATTTCCCCAAAGTATGCTACTTTCCTCCGTCCTTTATACTTGCCAACAATTTCAGCTTTGAAATTTAGATTTGTATTGATAAATTATTTGCACCTTATTCATCTCCCTTTCAAGAATCATTTGTAGCAAGCTCATTATATTCCTTAACGATATTTTGCAGTGCATGTTTGGAAAGAAAAAATCCTAAGTTCTATGGGTTTCATTTCTTACCGTGCTTTCCTTTTCTAGAACAGTCTCTCGACTCCTATGTCTGTTGTCTTGATTCATTTCTCATTTGGTTAGAATACGTCCTTAAGTAATTTTTTTTTTCACCAAAGTTTCAGCGTCGTCTATTTTTCTGGAACCCTCTGGGTCTGAGAACATCCTTTATATCTCATGTTTGAATGAGTCATGGCTTCTCTTTACTTGAAATCTTGGATCACAATTTTTTACCATCAAAGCATAGCAGATATTGTCTCCTTGGAGTGAAGCACTTTACGAAGACCAGAAGTTTATGCCAAGTTGCTCTCCTCCCTTCTCTGTAACCCTGACTTTTCCTGTGCTAAGGTTCATAACATTTTTTTGGTTTTTCTTCACATGCTGACTTTTTATTCGAATAAGATTGGATGAAATTCTCTTTCTTTTGATATTTTTCACCCAGGCACTTGGTGAGTCTTTTAATCTGAAGATACACTTTTTTCTTCATATCAAAGAAATTTTCTTCTATTGTTTCTCATTATTGCTTCTTTACCTGCTCTGTTCTTTTTCTGTCTGTAATTCCTCTCCATTTTCAGCTTGTACCTACATCCTGAGATGACCTATTTGTGGGCCAATTTGAGGCTTTTTTTCCCTCCTTCATCTGGAAGCAAACACAGGGAGGGTATATGGGAGTGGTATTTGTAGTCAATGATCTCTTAGGTCGAGCATGAGAGGTAATTTGGAAATTTCAAAAATTTTGAATTGCACATGTCCAGCTTTTGAAGATGTCTGCAAAGAACATATCTTACTTTTTTAGTAGGAAAAAAACTTATTTGCAAACGTAAAGGAACACTTGAGCAGGAAGTCCTGTAAAAGCTACAGGGATCGTCTTTCATTTCAATAATTAGTGACCAACCCCAGCCACGCTAATATTGGCACTTGTTACGGGCCACAACCTAAGAGAGCTATGGGATCCTGTAAATGACTTAGTGATGCTCATAATCATGGTTATAATATCAGAAAACAAACCCGTAGGTAAAGGTACAGAAGAGAGATTATATTACCTGAAGACAGAACATTAAGGTGAGCTCAAAAAGACGTTTTTCAGTGTAAAGGAGGCTTTCATATTGAGATCATATGTTTCCAACCTATCATTTCCACTTCTAATAGAAAGTTCATGGTCTGATATCTTTCCCCCAACAATGAGGATTAGATTCCAGAAACCTCCCACAGTGAAAACCTTGGCAATTAAAGAAATTCACAATTGGATGCGAAAAATAAAACTGGAATTAAGTCCCTGAAAGCACCCCCCCCACCAAATGTATTTAAGTACAATAAAGTAATAATGATAACACAGTAAATAACGTCCGTTGATGATATCGAAATGTTACATTTACGCTGATTGATAAAGTGCTTTTCATTTCCATTTATTCTTCCTGACACTTCTAGAATTTTTTTTTTTAGAATGTCCCTCTAATGATGCAAATATATGGAAGTGGTTTTACTTTGTGGCACTCCTCGACATGTTTACAGGGACAGGTTTTTCTGTGGAGGCTCGTTCTCCATGCCCCAGTGATCGATGCCCTTTGGATTCTAAGATAAGGCATTTTTTGACCCCTCACCTCCTAGCCCATACCACATAGGGTCTTATCCCCGTCAGCATTTCTTGGGTTAGTTTCACCCTCTTCCATGTTTTTAAAATATTTTTTAATGTTTCTTTATTTTTGAAAGAGAGAGACAGACAGACTGTGTGAGCGGGAGAGGGACAGAGAGAGAGGGTCAGAAGCAGGGTCCAGGCTCTGAACTGTCAGCACAGAGCCCGACTTAGAGCTCAAACTCACGAACCGTGAGATCATGGACCTGAACCAAAGTCGAACGCTTAACGTACTGAGCCACCCAGGCGCCCCCACCCTCTTCCTTCTTATAGATGATTCCACGTGTGGGCCTAAGGGTTTCCCTTGGCTTTTCTTCATTTCGCTTGTCTCTTCGTCTCCGATCTTCCAGGAGTTCAGGTCCTGAACTGCTGGGGGCAAGCTTTTGAGCACCGTCCACAAATCTATACATGGTCCCAGCTCAGGCCACTTTTCCCACCATACCCAGTGCCTGATCAGGTGAACCACTCAAAGCCCTGCCCACGGGAAGACCTTGCCTCACCACTGAGTTTCAAGCAACCTTTGTGTCTTTTATGCAGCCAATCTTCCATTTTTGGCTCGCACACATGGACTGAGATGACCTATCTTTTAATAACCTTTGGGGTTCGTTTCCTCCTTCAACTTGTCTTCCAGGATCCCCCGTACGGCCATCACTAAGAGTTGAGATAGAGGCACTGGGCTCTCCTGTGGCACACTTATACCCTCTGGTTCTACCCTGGCTTCATCTTAGATGTTCCGTTTCCTTGATGACAGAACCCTGGGCCGTCTGTCCGTTGAATGTGTGACTCTGACAGAACTCAGCTCATGATGGAAGTTCTGGAGACGTGGTCGCTTGTTCTCAAGTATTCTGCCTCTTCCAGGACACGGTAGGATACCGATGTACGATTCTCCGTTGCAAATGGCCCGTCCTTGTTGCAGAACCCCGAAGGCCTCTGCACTGTGATTCTCCCCCTGGGATTTGTCATGGATTTTCTTCTGCATGGCTCTTTACCCCAGATACCTGACTGGGTGGCCCAAGGGGTAAGGAATGCCTGCATGCAGCCTGCGCCTGGGGCTGATCATTTCCCTACTGCGGGAACCACTCAAAGATGACGGAATATGCGCGATGTTCCCAGTTGTGTGGAATTTGTTATTTTGATTATACGTAGGAAGCAGTACCTTCATTGGTTGCCCGTTTGTTTCGGCCCTGGGAAAACTGTCCCCCTGTCATCCAAGGAGCAATCTCCATGATTCCGTGTGAGGCAAAGCCCTTTGGTTGCCACCGTGGTCTGGGTCCTCACACGACTGTCGCTACATTCTAGTGATTCTGTGCACCACCAGGTATCTAGTGTTTGAGACCCCACCATCCCCACCGCTCTCAGTAAACAAACTGCATGTCAGCCCCCAGAGGAGGGTCCTCACTGAAGTTAATGATGCCAGTGCCTTTCTCACTGGCACCTCCTGGCAGCCTTGCGAATCAAGGTCCTCTGGGCCTTGCTGTGGGACATGGTCTTACGTCCTCTCCGGCATGGCCACTTGGCCGGGCCTTTCTCCACCACCTGCCATAGCTGTACAGCTTCGCAACTTTGCTCGGTGTGGACCGTCTCCTCCTCCAGCCTTCTAGAAGTCAACCGCCCAACAAGTTTGCCTCATCTCCTGGTGTGAAATCCCACATCCCGACACAGGGATCCACTCTCTCCAATGATTCCTTTGTTCCAAAACCTTGATCAAGCACCCTGAACATCTAGCCCAAAGATGCTCCTGTGGTTTCTACCTGTTTCTACTCGTTTTCATACGGCCCCTTTGGCACAAAGTCCTCATCTGGCTTAGCACAACCTCAGTATGCCATGACTTAACCTCAGTGTTCAGCTTGCGGTCGGCAAAGGAAGAGGCAAGTCCTTGAAGGGATAAGAACTCAGGAGTGTCTTCCCCCACAAGGGAATTTAGGCTTTTCCTAGGGAGAGGCAGGCAGTCTCTTTAGGCTCTGAGGACTTGAGGGCGAGGGGAAACCAAAGTTTACCGGGGGGAATGAAGTTTATTGGGGCTAATGCTCAGAAGAGATAAAGAGATAAAAGGCAAAGGGGGGCGCCTGGGTGGCTCCGAGGGTTGAGCGTCCAACTCTTGATTTTGGTTCAGGTTGTGATCTTACACTTTGGGGGATCGAGCCCCACATCAGGCCCTGTGCTGTGGCACGGAGCCTGCTTGAGATGCCCTCTCTCTCTCTCTCTCTCTCTGCCCTGCCCCCATGCTTGTGCACACACACGCATGCTCACACTTTCTCTCTCTCTCTCTCTCCCAAAATAAACAAACCTCTTTAAAAATGTTTATTATTGAGACAAAGAGTGCCAGCAGGGGAGGGGCTGAGAGAGAGAGAGTGGGGCGAGGGGGAGACAGAGGATCCCAAGAGGGCTCTGCGCTGACAGCAGCAGGCCTGATGTGGGGCTCGAACCCATGAACCACGAGATCACGACTTGAGCTGAGGTTGGACGCTCAACTGACTGAGCCACCCAAGTGTCCCTTAAATAAACTTTTTTCTGAAAACGGAGGGAAAGGCAGAATTTGGCAGGAGAGTCTCCAGTTGTGATACAGATCTGACAAAGCCCAGCTATGCCACCAAGAGCTCCGGCGTGAAGCACGCCTGGGTTTTTGGGCTAAACGTACCGGGCACTGGTACCTTCTGCCATGTTCAGGCATTGAACAGGGCTGCATGGAAGAGTGTGATGTCAGCTGGAAAAGCTTCAGCGGAACCCGAGGAGCTATAACTGAAGGCTGTCAGCTAACCGTGCTCCTTGTCCCTGAATGGTAGGATCTTTCTTGAGGGAAGATCTCATAGGCACAACCCACAGCTGCAGGAGCCCACAAAGATCTTCTACGAGAGTGTATTAAGAAAATATCAGCTGTTTTCTCCAGGGCGCATGCTCGTCGAGATACACAGCGAGCAAAATAGCCCAACACCATGCATTGTTGTCTCTTTCTCTTAGCAATACATTATCTGATTGGTCACAGGTTAAATATATGGTCATGTGATTTTACTGCAGCGTAAATACTAAAACCGAAATAATTTTCAACGTGATTCACCCACTACCTAGTGTTCTTTACTACTCTATATTTCACATCTCTCTACCTCAAAAGAGAGAAAATTAAGTGCTTGGATGGGACCTGAATGCTTACCAAATTAACTTTCGCATTTTATAAATTGGAGAAATAAAATGTCAACTCCATCAGCGGGCCCTAAGTGGAAAACACAGTTCTTAAGATTGAGGGTTGTTGTCTCGAGCAAATAAAAATACAGGCTGGCTAGTTAAGTTTTCATTCGAGATAAGTAACAAATCATTTTTTTTTGACATAGGCATATCCATGCAATATTTGGGCCAAACTTGTACTAAAAAGGTGTGCATTATTTATCTCAAATGCAAATTTAGCCAGGGCCTCGTCTTGTATGTTACCTTGTATGTATGTATCTTGTCTCCTACGTTCTATGGCAACTCTGTCCGTGCTTCGGGTATCGCCTCCTCACGTACACCCTCCACTCCAAAATTCTTGGAGGGTGTTATAAATTTCTGTTGTGGGCTAAAACTAGAAGATGCTCTGTGCTGGGCTACGGACAAGAGATCACTAAAGAAGATACAGCCGAGACAGGCTACACATGGCCATTGGGAAAAAAATAAAAATACTTTGTAAAAATGGTGTCATTCAAAACATACACACTGCTCCACTACTCTGTGCCTTGTTGGGTGCTGACGCTGATGCTTTTCACACCGCTGGTCATGATTTAGAGGGGTGTGAGCAGCATTTTTTTTTTTTTTTTTTTTTGCAGTGAAACGGGATAGACTGGAATAGAAAAAGCCATCATGTAATTTCATGTAGTAAAAGTCAATATTTTGTGAAAATTTTGTTGCCGTTATGTATTTGTGTGTGTGTGTGCTAGATCACACTACGTGAGGACCCCAGCAACAGCGGATTAAGCCTGAAATCAGTCAGGGGAACTGGTTGCTGTTCTTTTCTTACAGTCTATTTCCCTGGAGTCTGAAGGCCCAAGTCATGCTAATGGACGTAGCAACTGACGCCATCACCCACATCATCCCCATTGGAGAAGCAAAAAAGGGGCTCTATCCTAAGGCACAAAGGCATTTAGGACAACTGAGTATTAACATGAGCTTTCAAAACATTCTTAAACAGCTAGCAATGCATCTCCAACCTTAACGGTTAAGATCCGTTGGACTATGAAGGTCAGGGAAAGTCAGGGCAGAGCTTCGTGACTATTCTAATGAAGTCACAGGTGAACCAAATTTCCAAGTTAACCACAAGTACTTCTCCTAGTGCGAACACATTATCAATTCCTCTGGGCTACAATTCTTAGACATGTAGTGTTGGAGGAGATTCCTTTGGAATCCTGTGCTTTCAAATAGCTAAAACGCTTTAAAGGTGTATCTTAAATTTTACTTTCCTCCCATTAGATCGCAAAACATGACATCTTGGTAATAACATGTTAAGAGAGTATGCTGATTATAAACATTGGTTTTGTTTTCCTACTCGAGTAACATTTTAAAGAGGAGCATGGTTATGTAAAAAAGGAGGACACAATTCAAAGCATGAAAAATAGTTTGTGATATGACTCACTCAGGGTCGGCACTACCCTCAGAAGCTCTACCCAGTACCCTTGACAGATGGGTTAGACTGCCTTTTCTAGCTTGCACACTTACCCATCAGGATGCGAAAGAAGCTGATACTCATTTTTCTGTATTTTTTTTCCTTTCCAATATGTTGGAGTTTTTAAGTTCTAAAAAGGGATCATGCGGCACATTGTATTTATTCTCTTCAAATCCACTGCATCTGACTTAGTGAAACAGCAAAATAGCACCCAATAGCATCTTTTTGTTTGGTGTTTTATTGTTGATGTTATTCGCTTGCTTGGTTTTCCTTTTTTTTTTTTTTATAATCCTAAAGCGGAAGTGACATCAGAGAAAAAACTCCTTCATTCCCTCTAGGTATCCTATCTAAAATAAAATAAAATAAAATAAAATAAAATAAAATAAATGAAGAGGTGAATCTCTGAATTACATAAACTAGCAACTAAATTGAATCATGCATGTTGTTTTTATTTAAAACCCTGAGACGTGGGGCGCCTGGGTGGCGCAGTCGGTTGAGAGTCCTACTTCAGCCAGGTCACGATCTCGCGCGGTCCGGGAGTTCGAGCCCCGCGTCAGGCTCTGGGCTGATGGCTCAGAGCCTGGAGCCTGTTTCCGATTCTGTGTCTCCCTCTCTCTCTGCCCCTCCCCCATTCATGCTCTGTCTCTCTCTGTCCCAAAAATAAATAAAAAACGTTGAAAAAAAATTAAAAAAAAAAAAAAAACCCTGAGACGTGGAAATAGCATAAAGGAATGAAATGATCTATAGCAAAGGAAAGTGAAAAAGTTGGACTTGGTTTTTCTGTGTTTGTACAGATTTTATAAAATGGAATAAAGGGTCCACAGGGTGATGCATGGGAATAACCCTGTGGCCGTGTCTTTGGGTTACATCTTGTCCTTTTAGAATAGCTTGTGTTTTTAAGGGGGCAGAGATACCACGGACATTTATAGCAGGAAAAGAAATCACTCCACTCCCCGGTGCTTCAGCATACCTTTAGAACTGAGCATTTTTGCAGAGGGCAGCTTCACATTTGCTGAGGAAATATTCTAGCAAATGAATAAGAAATAAATATCCTCAGATTAATGCTATATAAATACATTTGCTATAGGTTTCATTAAATATTCATGGTACACACATGTACAGGTCAAATTACCTTTAAATATTAAATTTCTTTCCAGCGGTAGGGAATTTCAGATTTATTCAGTGTTTATAAGGAGCAGGGATGGAACCCATGTGTTATTATCTGCCAGCAAATTCAGCTGCTGGTTTAACTGGGTCCCTAAGGTTAGCAGGCCCTTAACTCACAAAAGAAATGTGAAATAGCCTCGAGTGTCTTGTCTCTGTCCTAAAAATCGCAAATGAAATTTAAAGATGCACTAAAAACGTAAGTATTTTACGCATACTTGAAGGAAGAAATGGATTGTTTGGTGCCTCCTGTATAATATGCCTGAGGCACGTTACACTAATCTCATTTAATATGACCAGACCACTGGAGGAAGAAGTATTATCCTTCTATACGATGCAGGTGAAGAAAGACTGGGTTCAGAGAGACATCCTAGGTTGCCTGTGATCCTAAAAAATGGGAAAATCTGGATGGAAACCTGAGTCCCCGGGGTCCAGGGTTCAAGTGTTTCCGGTCACAGCAAGTGGCACATGGGGCATTAGAGATCACCATGTTCTCCAAGCATTGGGTAACTTTTCCTGTATGCACTGTAGAGGAGAATTGCTCTCAATTTGAGTTGGAAAGATTTTTGGTCCAGAATCTGTTGGATATTTCCTATTGCTCTGATGTTTTGGGTTTTTTTTTTTTTCATCAAGGATAAAATGGAAATTATATTATAGGTGCCGTCTACCTTGCAGTGATATCGAAGGACCGGTTGAGATGATATATGGGGCCACCCTATGGAAAATACCAAGTATAAAACAAATGCAGGTTTTGTAGGGGGGTCCCATCACCCATGCCCCTGGGAACAGGCTGGTCCAGCTCCTCACGCCCAATCACCACGACTTCCGGTGTCTTCTCCATGGAGATGGCGTTCATGTTCATTCTCAAAGCCCATTTCTACCGAGATTTTTGATGTTTCTGGGAATAAGCTTTCCATAGAGTTACTGAGCCACTTGCAGAATATGGAAAAAAATGCATGTAGACACAGGTTTTAACACATTCCCAAGTTGGCCAAACCATTTATCGTCCAAACTGGTACTTTTTTTGAGTGTCTTTCATAATGATGCTGGGACAATGGGGGTAAACCGGGACTGTCCCACGTAAGAGGAATGATTACTCCACACATACCCCATTATAAAACTATCCTACTTCACTCTCCATGCATCAGTATATTTTAGGAACTCTATTCTGATTTAAAGAAAAAACAGGCACAGTTGGATTGTTTGTGTGTACTGTAAGTGTTTTTTTGATACATGTAAAAATGTTAAATACGCCACAAAATGTCTAAGCCTGTTTTATTTTTTGCATGCCAATTAAAATTGTGTTTGTTTTTTTTTAATATAACAATTCTGGGAATAGTCTAGAATTCTCTGATCCTCGAACAAGCTCTAGCCACACCCCTAGACGTGATCTTGTCCCGGGTTCCATCAGAGAAGCTGGAACTCTCTGGACATTCTCAATTCAATATAGGTAAAGCCACACTTCCGTGAGACCGGTTCACCTCCCCTTGACTGGACGAGGGAAATTAACAGGTTCCACCATCTTTTGGTGGGGATACCACAGTGCAACACTGGTGCAACTCTTGAGCTGCATGGGAAGCAGAGGGAGAAGAAATGAAAATGAGAGTCAGGGCCAGAACCCCTGTTTCGTGGCACTTCCAGCAGCTTCTGTTGCCTATGATTTCTCACACTCCACGGGGCAGGGTAGACAAGCTGCAATGTCAAAGAGAACTCCAGGAGCAGGGCAGAGAGCCAGGCACCTGAGCCCGGGCTGGCAGCGTGAAAGTAGCTTCTGGGGAAGGGAAGGTGACAAGGACACACGCTGGTTCCCCATCTGACACTTACCTGCGGCACCATCTGTAACACCTACCCCGAGCCGGGAAGTCCCAAGGCCTGTGGGAGAAATGAGAGCCCTCGGCTGCAACCCCATAGACCCTGAGAAGACTCTGAAAGAAGAGTTGCAATTCCTGGTTCATCAAACCCTACTGGGCTAAAGACGCCTTGTGGGAATCTTCCAGGAGGCTTTGATCCCGACACCCGTGGAATAAGCCTTCCAAACAATGGCCTCTTTTGCCTGGTTGAATGAATCACTGCACACGCACACAGACACGCACACACACACATACCTACGCACCCCACATATAACGTCTCCACACCTTTAAGCCGGAGTTTCACCCCCTTCGGCATACGGTACGCCTTCATGGAAGGAAGATCATGAACAGTCATCCAAATTAATGGCTGGTGTTATCAGGAAAATGCAGGAGGTAGCCCGAGAGACGTGATGGGGGCGGCCCCACAGAGTCCTACGAGGTCGTGAGATGTTGCCTAAGATTGTAATGATCGTTTCGCTGAAGATCCCTGTGGCAGTGGGGCCCGCAGAGGTTCTCGGATGCCCTGATGCCCTTGACCAGCCCCTCAAGTCACTAAGTGGCATCCTACTGACCTCCATGGTGCAACTGGGGCTGTTGGAACCCACAGTGGAGCTTGACTGGGCTCTTGAACCACTGAGCAGCCAAGACTACCACCCAAGTGACCACATGAGGAAGGGAGAAACTTGTGTTCAAGCTACTGCCTTTTGGGTCTCTTTGTTACCAGAACTTAGGCCTGCATCTAATTCACAGAGGTGTTCCACACATATTTTTAGCTTTCATCTTTCACGTACGCATTATTATTGCGTGTATGCATCAGAACACTGGGTGTCGAAAGGCGAAGTTACTTTCTTAAATCCTAACGCTATTACATGGAATCGTCAGTGTTTAAATACCCTTTTTTTTTGGTCAAGGCTGCAGGTGGAAATTTTGCTTACACAATTGGTATTCGTTGTTAAAAATAAAAAAATAAATGTTTCTAATTATTATTGAAAATTATTTTGGTTTCTCAACAGTACAGAAAAAAAAAAAAAGGAGCCTGATTCCGTGTTCTTCATTAAGTTTCCAAACTGGCATGGAATTAGGAAATAAAAATGAGTAATTTATTATGATTAGAGGAGCATATTGTAAAATAATTTGTATTATCTCTAAATGTGAATTCTTGCAAAATCACGATAAGGGCCATAGAGAATCACACGGTTGATGGTCTTGCCTGGCAAATAAATCACCTTACAGAAAATTTGAAGGAAACTTTATGATCAAATATGTGTTCTCTTCATAACTAAAAATAGTTTTTTCTCACAGACTTTAAACTTCTTGAATACAGAATCTGTCAGATTAGTCTTTTTATCTATAAAACTTCTCACACATTTCTGATCATAGAGTAGATGCTTAAAATATGCTTATTCACTTAGCTTATACAATATTCCACTTACAGTTACGGCCTCTGAGAATAAAAAGTATTTCCATGGTAGTTTGCAATGTATAAATCACTTTTATAAAGATATTTTCATGAACAATTACTGCGATTGTCTCCATTACAAACTATAGAAGCCAGAGCAAAAACAAAAACATAAAGTTTCCCAAGTAGACAGGGATTTTAAAAATTGTCTTGATAGCTCAACATGGATCATCTGACTTCAGGTCTTACGATGTTGCCTATATGCACTTGTAGACTTTTTTGAATGAATGGGTACATCAATCAAACAATCAATCAATGAAACCATTGGAAAATGAGCAGTACAACCATGTTGTAAAGCACCCAGCTAATTGGTCAGTCCCAAGGTTACTGTTTATGTGTTCTTAATTATTATTTTTTTCAAACAAGAATGAGGCAGATGAAATGCAAACACAAAACAAACAAAAAAGGTACTCCGCCCAAACCGTGGTGACATCGTCATCAAGGGGTTTGTGTATATCTTGGCCTCCAGAGAGGTGCAGAAGTGCTCGTTGATGGGAAGGACTCACAAAGAGCTACACGGTTCGGCATCATAGCCCAAGTGGTTCCTTGCTGGCGATGGCCATTGTCATAAGGCTGAATTTCACTTCAGAAGTATTGCATGCCATCTGGCTCCAAAGAGCAAATCTATTTTTATAATATCAAGTTTGCAATAAGGGAAAACAACACACATGCTCGGAGTTGGAAGAGCTTCCATTTTTAACACGGCTGACTTTCATTCATCTTCCTGGGGGCCACGAACTGGGTGGGCTCTTTTTCTCTGCTCCCGGGCCTTATCTCTGTTGAAGTTGTACGATTAGGATCCCCGAGTCACTGAACAAACAGGGTAGGATTCTCCATAACAGACCTTTTGTTCATGTACATTTCACTGGCTTTCGTTCGAGAAGTCGAGAAGTTCGAGAGAGTGGCTATCATCTCCACACTAATAATATCCTTCAGTAAATGATAAAGTCAAGTCCAAAGTAAACCGAGAAGCTTTATCAGCATGTCAAAGCTATCCCCTTACAGCTCTGTAGTTGCCAACTACGCATCCTTTTCCTAGACACAGACTTGATGCACGTTAAAAGGCACTTACCAGAGTGGGTGTTTGTTTGCCCAAGGGAGAGCAGGCTGCCCTCTGATTCCAGCCACCCTGGTTGTCACTCTCATCAGAGGAAGAGAAGTATACTTTACAGCTAGACTCCTTCCTTGATGATCTCTTGACTCGAGTCTGGGGGAAATTCAGAGCTTCCTGCCAAGTTATTCTTTCTCTTTCTCCTTGTTAATATTAACTGATGGACTTCTCAGAGGGAAAGTCTATTTCTTACGGCCGAGCGAGAGAACACTGTGGTTGACCAGTTACTTTTCCACCCTGTTGTCAGAGAAGATGAGTCAAAAGGGATTTACACACCCGGTTAATCCTGACAGATGGCCCTTCCCCTGTATTCGGAGAGAAGTTGAAAATCAATCCACATCCTCTCCAATTCCAAACTAGGCAAATTAGCACACTGGCCTCGACTGTTGGTAAGCAGATTTAGCAAAATGGACACAGTGGCAAAGAGGAAAGATTTTTTTTTTTAATTTACAAAAGCCCTCAACTCACCTCATTCCCAATGCTACCGCCGCACCCCAAATCCGGACGTACAATTAATGCTTCTCTGCAAAGGAGTGAAAACGGTCATATTTTTCCCTTTTCTTTCCTTTCCTTCCCACGGGTGTGTGTGTATGTGTGTGTGACCTACCACTGTATATCCGGGAAAGGTTGCTGCATGCGTACATATGCTGGTATAATTTGTGTGAGTGAAAAATCTAAGTATATCAGACGTATGTGTTACAAATACATCATACACCCAAAAGGCCTGTGAGTCTGTGCAGTCAATAGCGGGAACATCGGAGGCTGCTTACGTTGAGAATGGCAATGTGCTGTATGTTTTCTTGCCTTTTTTTTTTTTTTTTTGCAATTGTAGACAAATATTCCTCTGGGAGCGGCTGGCTGAGGGAAGGTGTGATGGGCTATGAAGCCTTTCGTCATAAAATCCCCATATAAAAATCTTGTCAAGATTGATAGGGACTGAAGAATATAGAACACTGTTGGCCGTGTTGGTTTCATTCCAAACACAGCATGCTTCTGAATGATCTGTCATTACCATCAGACCTGAAGAAAAGAAAAGCTTGAGAGAGAAACGTCTCATTGCCACCTATAGGCTGCAAGGGGAAGGTCCGGGGGACAGCCACAAAGCTCGGGGAAGCCGCAGGAAGGAAATGACGTTCCGGAGGTCTCGAGGGTGCATTCACATTTACTCTGCCTTACCCCTTCTTTCAAACAACATTTCTTGTGCCAACAGTTGGTGTGGGTCCAGTGGAAGATACAAAGGTGGAAGAGAAATGTATTCCTCCTGTGTGACAGCATTGTCAGCTCTGTGGCCCAAATTGGCCAGTTGGCTTTTCCCTTACGTGAGCTTCTTCACTTTAACAGAGAATGACTGGGAACCCAGGTTAGGTAATTCTGGGACTCCAGAGGAAAGGTCCCAAAGCAACCGCTACTTGGGATCTCAAGACCTCAACACTGCTGTGTTTCCAAGCATTCTGAGGCCATCGGATTCAATGTCTTCATGATGATTTCAGTGTCCTCCCAATGAGTATCTTTTTCTTCCCCCAATAAGGTAACTCAAGTTATTTTCTGCTGATTACAAACCAAAGAAACCATTAATACAGTTCCATTTTTAGTATTATAGTATTCTTAATTGGTATAAAACTCATTGGTGATTTTTCTCCTTAACAGAAAATGAGCTATTCCTGCGGGGGGAAAAAAAAAAAAGTGTTCCGTTTATTTTCAGAGCAATAGCATGAGAGATTAGCAAACATCCAGCTGAAAGTTCCCTGAGGAAAGTGATTGTGTCTTACATATTTTTGGTATTGAACTCATCAAATTCCCCAGGGTAGTAACTCACTAGTTATTCCCATCAGTTAACAACCCACCAAATAAAAGTCTCAATGTTTCCATTAAGATCATATCACTCAGAAACCTACTGGAAAGAAGATCCAAATACCAAAATCCTACTTAAGAATTAGAGAAATGTAGCCCTTTTTGTGTTCAGTTCCACTTATAGGGAGCTAACTGCATGTGTTTCATTAATGTGCTTAAGAACGATCAGTTGCATCTTGCATCAACTGACCAGCCGAAAGGGATTGCTGAGTAGCTGATACTGACCATTGCCAAGATCTCCACAAATTAGCCCTGTCATTAGAGATAACCTATACTGGAGAAAGATATTCCGCAGCCTCTCACTGTGACTCAGTATTGCAAATGAAAAGGTTTGCCCATCAGTATGATTCCTTCTGCCCTCCCACCTTGCCTCTTCCTGAGCGACCATCTGGGTAGAGATGCATGAAGCCATTGCCAAAAATTGCCTCATCAAACAATAGGTGTCACTATACGACAGCATCCCAAGATGAAGCTGTTACCTCAGAGTAGCGACAAGATCGGTATAAAAGGGTCTTCTAGACTTTGGATTTAGTATAGAGACCTGTTGGCTGGGTTGGTTGTGGTTTTCAGTCCGGCCACACCTATTCATGTAGAGCTTAATCTCTGCTGTCCAATGCGCCTCTGTGACCAGGAAAAGTAAACAACGAATGACATGTACTGTCCAAGAGCCTCAGATAAAGCACTTGGAAAACCTTTGCCTAATAGGCAACTGTAAAACAGTTCACGACAAAATGCAAGCTGCAATTCAATGACCTCACCAAGGAACAAAATATGTATGACTAGCTATCATCCATTATAACTATTAATTCTATCATCTCGGTTTTGATACCCTTCCCTACCAAACAGATTAGGAGATACGTGGAGATGGGGTTGTTAAGAGCCCAGAGCAGAATTCTGTCTGGCCATCTGAGTTACTCTGAAAGCCCCAAGCACCCTCCTTTTCCATGTATTATGATAAAACAAATTATTCTGGTGTCACAGACCTTGAATGCTTACTAACCTTGATAAGCACTTACATCTAAACAAAAAAGAGAATCAATTTGCATTTTCCTTTCTGCTGGCTAACATAATGCTTCATTTTACAGTTGCCATTAAGGGTTATTGCTATCTTGACATACCACATTAGGCAGTTTGTGTCCATTGTTCATGCATAGTTCCATTAGAATGTTTCAGGTTGAAGGCATTTTCACAATGACGTTGCTTTTGTCCTGCTCCAACTCTATTATCTTGAATGTGTTTATCCCAACAGGTCTCTTCAAGACCTGAACACTGTCCTCTGTGAGAACACGTCAGTCAACACCTTCATTCACAATCAGAAGGAACAATGCTCAAGGTCTCAGGGAGCGCGCACGCGCGCACGCGCGCACACACACACACACACACACACGCACACAAAACTTACCTGGGTTGGCAGATAGGTAAAGCCACAAAGCTTCTTGAATTGAACTTAATGAATCAAAACCTGCGTAGGCTCAAGAAATCCCTTGAACAAATCATAGAAACCTAAACCATTTCACCAGGCTGACAAATGCAACCAACCAAACCATGCCTAGCCTTTGAATTAGCATTTTCTCCTCTGATCTATGGCCTCTTAATTTTCTGGGGCAGAGGAAGCAAACCACAGGCATTCATTAAGCAAACATCTGTGTATGGGAAGAAATGAGAAGCGTACTCAGTCTGGAAACCACAAATACTTGAGTTAGAATAATTGAGAAATGGCCACTGTCAGGTAGGGTAACACAATTATTATAGATGTAACCTTTGGGGAAGTAAAACCCGAAAGTCTTAACCTAGAAAGATAGATGCACTCAGTGAAAAAGAATGATCACCAAAGACCCATTTTACAACGAGAAAGCATATAAGTAGTGGCTGCAGAACACCATTCCAACAATGACAAATAGCTTGGTCAGAGATCAAAAATTAGAGCATAAAATATTGATATTTTAAAATCGAGTTTTCACAATAAAAGAAAAAAAACGCACAAAAGAGCCATTTTCTCCTGGTATGTTTGGCAACCAGATTTTAATAGAGAGTCATCTATCCTTCATTCCGTATTCATTCTGTACTCTTTGTATGTCCTGATTCCATTTTAAATCAATAAAGAATACGTCTGGAATATTTTTACATTTGTGAAAAGTCTGGATCTTGAATGCCAAATACTTAATCTCTTCATTACTGATGGATCACGTTTTTTTGTCATGAAGAAACTAGGTTGGGAGATCCTAACGGACAGGGAAAGTATCTTTAAATTTTGCCCCGGGGCCTTGCGTGAAGTAGTTAATGACGTTGGTAGAGATGTTGATAAATGAAATAATAGAAGCACTGGCAGGATTGTTGTTCGCTGATCCTGGGAATACATCGGCATCCTCCAAAGAGTCTAAAATATAGCCACACTTCACTCAGAAACTTCTACTTTGGTGGAGTCCAACGAAAGAGAAGAAACCACCTATTTATAGACAAGGAAGTGTGGACTCCATTCCACAGTCCGGAGTAAGCCCTCGGGGGGAAAAAATGGAGGCGGAGGACTCACACATGCTCTGGGGAAGTTTCCAACCCGGAATGGAGTTTGACAAGAAAGCAGTCAAAACATAGAATGTGTTAAGTGCTTGATTCCCCCGGGCGGGGTTGAAAATCATTTCCATATTACCATTTCCGGAACCCTCGTGATTGTCCTAGGAACCCGGTGTTAATTATCATCCGTCCACACTAGGGCATTTGGGGACGCTGGAAGGTTACAGGAGAGTCAGGTAGGAAGTCCAGGCATGGAACCTCAGTGTCTCTCCTCTGAGCATCCAACATCAGGGAGAGTTGTAACTTTCCACATCATTTCCATAGAAGTGTCGAGCCCACAGACGTTTCTAGGCTCCTCCTGAAAGAAGGCAGAGCTGCTTACTTTAACTTGCACTTCCTCTCTCACCTGTCAGCCCAACCCCAGGCTGACCACGCTCGCGAAAAATCTGGAAGAATAGTTATGGGATTCCATAAAACCCAGTTCAGAAAACCTGAAGACCGCTGCCATTCAAATTTCCTCACACCCTTCTAGTACAACGCCAGATTAAAAGTTTAGTGAAGAAAGAGGCGGAAACATTTACTCTACTAAAATGGGAGTGATTTTTTTTTTTTTTTTTTTTAAGAAATAAAAATACTCTTAGCGATGACTGGAAGCTCCACGGAAAGGATATTTAACTAACTGTTGAAACCGATCAAGCATTGTGCAGGGGGTGAATATCTGTGTTATCCCAAGCCTTTTCCTTCTACAAAAGGGCTCCCTACAGAATTCTTCGCAATGGTGAACTCCCCTGGTGCATTTAAATGGTGTTTACAGATTATTAACTACTCACACAAAGGCTGGTGCAGAAAAACTGCTGAAGTATGAGAATCTCTCATTGATGAACCAAACTGTCAGGGAGGGATGCCTGAGAGATGGAATTCCGTTTGCCGGAAGTGAATTTTCATAACGGATTTTGGAATGTGTCTATGCATGTAAGTCATTCTGATGTAAGATTTCGTCCCTGCTTGCAAACAGAACCCCAAGTTTAAGAACACTTTATTTACTCAGTTTTGAATTTAATATAATATTTTTATTGAAGTATGGTTGACCCCAACCTTATGCTAGTTTTGGGGGGGGCACCTGGGTAGCCCAGTCGGGTAAGCATCTGACTCTTGATTTTGGCTCAGGTCATGATCTCAGAGTTCAGTTTGTGAGATCAATCCCCGTGTTGGGCTCTGCAGTGGCAGTGTGGAGCCTGCTGGGATTCTCTCTCTCCCTCCTTCTCTCTCTCTCTCTCTCTCTCTCTCTGCCCCTCCCCCGCTTGCACACGCACGCTCTCTCTCTTCCTCAAAATAAATAAATAAACTTTAAAAAAGTAACGGAACCAATTGCTATTATTTCAAAAAAGTGTCACACTGATTTTCAGGTGTGCAACATAATGATTCGACAAGTCTATACATCAACCTGTGCTCGCAGGTGTAGCCACCACCTGTCACTGTAAAAACTATTACATCGTAGAAGTAGAATTAATGGCCAAACCGCACACGATTTTTAGTGTTCCTGATATAACCGGTTCAAATAATTTTCAGAAAGGTAATTCTGATACATGTTCCCTCCAACCCAATGACCTGACTACTGAATTTTCACCAGGAATGAGTGAACATTTTAAGAATGGCTTCCCGTGTTTTAGGTGAAAATATTACTTTTGGTTATTTATTTTAAAATAGTCTGACTACAAATAAAGTGGAATCATTTATTATTTTCATTAGCGATTTGCATTTCCTCCTGTAAACTGCTTTGTCCGGGCAGATTTTCCTGCTGGACATCTCAGCACTTTTCTTATTGATTTGGATGAGCTCTTCACATATTAAAGATAACACAATTCCTCTCATATAAGTTACTAATGTTTTTTTTTTTCTAATTGGGCGTTTGCATTTTAATTTTGTTGGTAATATATTTAACGTGGGATTTTGATTTTTTCCCCCAAATCTTGACTTAGAAAATTCTCTCCCCCAAACTACATTTAAAAAGTTACATGAAGGGGCGCCTGGGTGGCGCAGTCGGTTAAGCGTCCGACTTCAGCCAGGTCACGATCTCGCGGTCCGTGAGTTCGAGCCCCGCGTCGGGCTCTGGGCTGATGGCTCAGAGCCTGGAGCCTGTTTCCGATTCTGTGTCTCCCTCTCTCTCTGCCCCTCGCCCGTTCATGCTCTGTCTCTCTCTGTCCCAAAAATAAATAAACGGTAAAAAAAAAAAAAAAAAAAAAAAAAGAAAAAAAAAAAAGAAAAGAAAAAGTTACATGAAGACACTCATTTATAAATGTTTTCTGCCATTGTTTTCCATCTTTTTTTTAATGCCATTACCAGCTGGATGAGTAGGATCACTTTCCTAATCTCTCAAACCGTTTTCTCTTTAATAATGTGAAAATGATACCTACTTTATAGAGTTCTAGTCATTTGACGAGATGACACTTGAAAGTTCTTTGTCCTCAGAAGTTCATAAAAAGAAAAGTTCAATAATATTTTGTATTAGCGCTGATGAAGCTGGTATGGCAAAACGTTCCAACATATCTTGGCCAACAAGGCAAAATAAAATGCATCTTGAAGTGTTTTCAACAACGCAGGAGTCAGTATTTGGCTTTGGCCAAATGTAATATCGCTAAATTTTACATGAGCATCGTTGAACCAAATTTCATGATGACCTTTTACCCTTACGGGTTTGTTTGTTTGTTTGTTTGTTTTTTCCTCTTCCAAAACCTTCTCCACGTAATGTGTAATAAGGGGCTCACGACTCTGTGAGATAAACAGAACCTTTGAAACTCTTTGCACTCTGATCTCCAGAAAAGATTTTCTCCCTCAAAGCCACTGCTCCCGCCCCCCACCTCACTGCCCAGTTTAATATGGCTTGGACTGTCTTCTCCTATCCCCAGCTCCTATATGAATCATTTTCAGCACTGAGTTCTGATCATTATATACAAGGTCACTTTTTAATTAGAACAATATAGTAAAACATATGCTCGGAAGATAAATGAGGTACAAAGCTAGCTGTGCTACAGTGAACCCTTTTATTGGAAAGCCCTTAAAAATAATAAGCGTCATGTATAGTCCAGGGGCCTTTGCAACATATTTCAGTACAGCAAAGTGCCTGCCATAGTGAATGAATACCCTGTTATAGTGAACAATCATTCGGCGGCATAGGTTATTTTAATGGACACATCACTTTAAACGAAGCTTTCGCCATCTGTTCTGCCCTCTAATTACAGATGCAAAAAGAACATAATTCACAATTGCATCATAAAAAAGTAAGATATAAGTGATTTAAATGCATGTGTATCTTCCTTATTCAATGCAGCATGCAGCTGTTACGTTGTTTTCATGTTTCAAACACAAATGAGGCTGGAAATCGCTCTTCTCTGATGGAGTGAATTCCCTGATACAGGACATTTTGGGGTGCGAATAAATGCAAAAAAAATTGTGTGCTTCTGAAGCAGCTTCGCATCAAATGGGAGGCGAGGCTATTCTGTGAGGTACTCTGATCTGTTAACCATGTGTGATGGAGTGCATGTTTGCAGTAAAATCTAATTTTCAGTTGATCCTTTATTAGGCTTTTCACATCTCAGCGGCTGGTCGGGTAAGTGTACTGTTGTAATCACCAACCAGCGTAGGTAGATGTGTTAAAACAAAGAAAGCCTCCTTCCCAATCGGGTGGGCACAACGGTTACCCTGATGTCAAAGAGGCGACTCTTGGCATATGCCCGTATATACCTATCTTACAGGAATCCTTTCTGATTTCCCAAGACTAACTCTGTGGAGTTTTAAGCAGAAAGATGGAGGTCCTTCCCTTTCCCCTAATGTCTCAAAAATACTTCAAGACTCAATCATGGATTTACAAGTTAATGATTACCCATTTGGGGGAAGGATATCTTAACATGTGAGCTTCAAGGTGACCTTAATTCCTCAGGGAGGCTTTGTAAAATGTCCACTGTTGGTACCCACACAATCACGGTTTATCCAGGACACAATTTTGCTTCTTAAAGGAACTTTGTTAAATTCATTCTAGGTATGCTCCATTTGTTTTCAAATGATGAAGTTGGATAGTCAACTGAAATTTTAATCGAGTAAAATATTTACCTCTTGGGGCTAAGGGCTGGGGCAGGGGTGCTAAAAAAAATAATAACCTAATCGGTGAAAAGAGTGTCAACAAATAGCTGAAAAAGCCATGCGGGTTATTTCAAATTCCATGCTGTAGCCCGGTAGTGGTAGGAAAATATTGTCCCTGCCAAAGTTCTTCCTTCAGTTTCTCTACGATCTTGCGAAGAATGATTCACACTTTACATAGTCATCGCTAATAGACAGGTGTTTTGAAAGTGTTTGTTAAATAGTTTGAAAATCCATCCTTCCCCAGAGAAATTTACATTTCTAATATGCCTGGCAACCATTCTATTTTTTCCACAGATTAGTCAGAGGTAAACAATGGTTAGGATAATCTAAACATCGACATTCCAATTATAATATTCAAAACGTATAATTTGTAAGATTGGATATTGTATACGTACACGCAACTAACATACAAACTCTTAAATGTGTACATTATGTATAGACATATATTTATGCACATGTAACAGACATGCTCCTCAGCAAAACATAATTCACCCAGATTGATTGTTTATATACAGCAATGTTTCCTGTTGGTCAATGCTTGCGCAGAACTGCATGTTACATATTTGCACATCACCTCTGCGCACCATCTACAAGAAATTAAAGTATAATGCTAACCAAGGTTGTCCTTGAATGGCTATATTTTAAGGAAGTAATCCTCTTTATCTGGTTTTTCCAGATTTTAAACTTCCATTTTGAGGACTCATAATTTTTAAGTACTCAGAAAATGTCTATTTTAAACCTCCAAACAGGAACAAATTGGAGTGTTAAAGCGCTCCAATCCATTTCAAACCTACTACTGAATTCATGTTTTTACGAGACTTGGTTGTGGTTGGTGTAGACCTTTTTGATGATTTCTCTGTGTGTCATAGAAAACTTGACCACACTTTGATTCAAACTAGAAATAACCAATCCATTCATTATATGGATTCATTCATAAAACAGCTTGATAATGAGCATGATTTATATTATTAAAAAATCACTGTTTTTAAGGAAAAACAAGCACACAGTCAGGAAATTCCCATCAAAATTGCCTAAATAGTCATTGGTGTTTCATGATATTCTTTTTTTTTAATTTATTTTTATTTATTTTGAGGAAGTCACTGACACTAGAAAGGACATACTACCAAAATGATATGTGCCACGGGGAGCCTGGGTGACTCAGTCGGTTAAGCGACGGCCTTTGGCTCAGGTCATGGTCCCACGGTTCGTGCGTTCGAAACCCACAAAGGGCTCTCTGCTGTCCACACCGAGCCTGCTTCAGATCCTCTGTCCCTCTCTGTCTCCGCCCCTCCTCCTCGCTTGTCCTCTCTTTCTCTGATAGAAAGAAAGAAGGAAAGAAAGAAAGAAAGAAAGAAAGAAAGAAAGAAAGAAAGAAGAAAGAAGGAAGGAAGGAAGGAAGGAAGGAAAGAAAGAAAGAAAGAAAGAAAGAAAGAAAGAAAGAAAGAAAAGAACATACTACTAGAATGAGAACCCTAGGGAACAACACTGGTGGTTCTATGAAGATCTTTAGCAACAAACATCAGCTCACCTAGACCAGGCTTAATCCCTTCTGTCATGAATCTATTCTTGCTTACCTTAGGACAAATGGAGGAAATAGGTCCAGATATCTTTTCTAATGAATTAATATTAAAAAAAAAAACATTATTTTAATCGTATTGCCACATACACAGTATATACACTCAGTAGCCTACTTCCCAACAAACGAAACAGAAGACTAAGAACCAGAAACTATGAAAACAAAACAAAACTGAAATGCGCTATCGCTGTGCTCAAGAAAACAAAAGGTAGTTCAATCCACATACACCTGCTATATGAAAAGCACTGGGAGAGGGGGCACCTGGGTGGCTCAGTTGGTTAAATCTCTGACTTTGGCTCAGGTCACGATCTCGCGGTTTGTGAGTTCAGGCTCCGCATCTGGCTCTATGTTGACAGCTCAGAGCCTGGAATCTGCTTTGGATTCTGGGTATCCCTCTCTCTCTGCCCCTCCCCTGCTTGTGCACACACGCGCTGCCTCTCTCTCTCTCTCTCTCTGTCTCTCAAAAATAAATAAACATTAAAAAAAAGGACTGGGTTACACACTGCAAAGGAGACAAAAGGAATGGGTATTCCTCTTCGAGGAGCTTACCATCCAGTTAAACATGTAATTCAGAATTACAACTACATAAGGCTAACAGATGCAGCATTTCTTTTTTCTTTTAATGATTTTTAAAATTTTTTTAATGTTTATTTATTATTGAGAGACAGAGAAACAGAGCATGAGCAGGGGAGGGGCGGAGAGAGGGGGAGACACAGAATCCGAAGCAGGCTCCGGGCTCCGAGCTGTCAGCACAGAGCCGGACGCGGAGCTCGAACTCACAGACCGCGAGATCAGGACCTGAGCCGAAGTCAGACGTTTAACCGACCCAGGCGCCCCAGATGCAGCATTTCTAATCAATTAAATGGAAAATAACAAATTGTTTTCCTTTTCCTTTTAAAGCCGTTTCACAAAACTTTTCCCAAACAGATGGGAGTCATCTCTTCCGCTGGGCTTTCACAATTCTTTGGAACTCCTTTAAAACGTGTTCTTCGTTGCACTGAGCCTTTCTGGGCCTCAGTTTTCACATCCGAGAAATGGGATACTGAATAACTCCATAGGATTATTGTCAGCATTAAAGAGTCAATGGCAACAAGATGTTCAGAATATGAGGTGCCTGGGTGGCTCAGCCGGTCAAGCTTCTGACTCTCGATTTTGCCCCAGGTCGTGGTTTGTGAATTTGAGCCCCGCTGATAGTATGAAGCTTGCTCGCGATTCTCTCTCCCTCTTTCTCTGCCCCTTCAGCGTGCTTGCGCACGCGCTCTCTCTCTCTCTCTCTCTCTCTCAAAATAAATACATAAACTTTAAAACGTTCAGAATATTTCCAGGCACAAAAGAACCACTCAGTCAATAATAACCGGTGTCAATAGAATTATTAGTAATTATTATAGTGGTTGTTATTACTATACCTATCTCTCTACCTAACTTCCTGTCCAGATTTATAAGGTTTTACAATCTTGTCCATAATCCTAAGAGCTTCTAGAAGGCGGCAGTAGGTATTTTATGGGTTTTTTCAGCTGAGAATAACGAAGGATATGGTAAATGCTAATTAACATCCGAGGGAAGGCATGCACGGGGCTCTAGAGAGGTCAAGGCAGGCTTGCTAAAGAATGTGAGCTGGAATGTATGAGAAAAATAAAAAGACAGCTTGTCCTGGGTGGACACACAAGGTTGAGGAGAACACACAAGGAGAAGAGAGGTGGCCGGAGCAGAGAATCATACTGGTAGTGACGAAGAAAGCACTCAGTTAGAGGGTCATGGCAGTAATTCAGACGTGAATTACTGAGAGCCTCGATAAAAGGGGCAACAGAAATAGAGACGATAGAATCAGGACATAGAAGCGGAAAAGATTCAGTGGCACTGGATGGCTGCTAACACATAGGGACCGAGAGAGAAAGAGAAGACAAAATTCGGAGGTGCGACTGAATTTCTGAGTTTGGACAGCAAAGACCATGATAATCCTGCAAACGGGCAAACGGACGAGAAATAAGAAGCCAGTTTCCCAAAGGGAGACAGGAACTGAGTTTGAGCCTTGTCCGGTTTCAGGTTCACAGGTCATGAAATTGAACATATTTACTAAGTTGACTAGCACGTGAGGTGAAGTCACCGAGGGCAAAACAAAGCCACAGGGTCAGACACGATGGTTAACTCCTTCATTCAACGGACCTGGGTCCTCGTGAATTTGGGAACCGAGGTGCCCAAGTAATCAGACGCCCTCAGCAGAAGCCTTTGGTGCCAACATCAAGGAGAAAAAAAGGACAAAACAAACACGGCCCCTCTTTTTTCTGAGTTTGTTCCTGGGGCCTTGGTTCTGCAAGGAGCCCGGGCACCGGGGGAAGCCGCTGCAATTTGCACAGAGGGAGTTCTTCGGTCTTTGGGTGGAAAGACAACATCTCTCCGTTGCCTCTGCGGTGATGGAGACAGAGTGAATGAGGGGCAAAGACGGGCCTTTGCTGGCTCAGTCCAGCTTGCAATACGCCTGCCATTTTCACACTGTGACTTCAATCCAAATGTACGTGTTTGCATAAATACAAATGGAGTGCTATACGCATTTTACCGCAAAGAAAGGTTTTATAGCCTACAAAGGAAAAGAGGGTTGCATCAGATAGTAAGACCTTCGATAAGCCAGACCACAAATGTTTATTTAAAAGAATTCTTAAACTCTGATTCGGACTGGGAGATCCAGGCCAGGGGCTGAATCCCATGGGGGCATCCACAGGCAGAGGTCTCTGCCTGGAAAGTCAGTTTTTAATGGGATGTGTACACAACTTTGTGTCCTCAAGTAGGACTAAGACAGCTGCAAAGATATATCGATTCCAGTTCTGGGACCCAGGCCTAAATATGGAGAAGAAATGCTTGGTCGTATATGTCCATCAAATTCACTGATTTTTTTTTTTTTTTTTAGATGCGGTATCGACAGTGCCTTTAACTGATTACGTTCTTCAATGTCCAGTTGTCTTCTTAAACACTGTCTTTTTCCCCCCAGGATTACTTATAACTCAGCTCGCTATTAGAACATAGGGAGGAAGAGAAGAAGAGATGAAAAAAAAAAATCATCCAGAGTTGGGTAGTTTGCCCATTTTACAGATAAGAAAACTGAGGGGGGAGAAAATGGTTGTCCATGTGCAGTTAGGACAGCACAGACTGGCACCGAGGTCTTACCAGGACCCAACACGTGAGTTTTTCCAACTGCCTTCTTGACTCTGCTCATGTGGAATCCCGAGCATTGGGAGAAAACACCGGGAGACATTCTCAACCCTACGGTCTGCCAGAAAATTCCTCGTGGAAAGTTCTTCCTGCGTTTGGAGCCAGGAGATAAAAGTGAAATAGAGTAGGGAGAGAAGTGAAACACGTCCAGTCACTTCCCGGTTGCGAGAGGATCTGCTCTGAATGCCCACTCTGTCTCAGGCATCTCTCGGCATCAAAAACCTGTGGGACCACATACGCTCTCGAAAAGAAGAGACTAGGAGAGGCATCCACGGACCCAGAAAAGCAGAGCACATTTCCACTTGCTCAGAGCTCATCAACCCATGAAAGCACTCTAGATAGAGCCTGAACTTTTCTCTTTCCTACAGCTACAGACTGGGTTTCTGTTTGCTCATATTCAGATTCTTCCTTTGCTACAGAAAGCTCAGCACTTCGTGTCTGAAAGCTGTCAAATGACATTTTCCATTTGAGAACCCAGAGGAAGAAGGGTGAAGAAAGCCCAGAGAAATGCCCAGGAGTCCGGACGAATGAAGGACCCAAAGGCTCAAGAAAGAGGCAGGGCGCAATTGATTAAGCAGGGGACATAATTAGGTTCCCGCTAAAACCAGATCTGGGAGGTGACAACAGAAGTTGCATTCTGGCATAACTTATGATTTCTGGAAACCATCAAGGCTCTACCGGAGGGGGAAGGATCATAAGTATAAACTGGGAATGGTGAATTCAGGAATGCCAGAAGTCAAAAGAAAAGGCCATTTGGAGAAATCCACTTTCTTCAAAACATGGTGTATTCACCAACAAGTCAAAATTATTGACACATAACCGTTCAAAGGCAACCCATGGTAAGTTCAAAACAGGTTCTGTTAAGTTCACGGGGAAATACATAAGCTACAGCCTTCACCCAAAGAAGAGGTTAAATCAGTAGCAAGGGGAAGCCCGTCAATACACATGCTGTTTTCAAGACACGTGTCTTCCAACTTGCAGCCAACAGTTTTAGAGTAAATTTGTACACTTCAAAAATTCACAGAAAGGATCTAATCTCAAATATTTTCCCATCAAGGAAGACGTCTTTCAATATTAGCCTCGAGCAATGTTCTCTAAAATGCAATGTTCTCTAAAAAGCAGAGTCGTATAGAATAAAGCTTTTGAAATAACTTGGATGAATAATTTCCAAAATATACGCTCAACTGATGCAAACAAATGCCCCAAGTAGAAGAGGGCCCTACACTCAGAAACATGAGAGGGACTTGGGAAGGAAAACTCAGCCAGATGTCAAAATTCCACTAATGTACGATTGATCTGAGTTCCCCTGTTGGTGTTTAAATAGAGCTTTCCTCTGGCATTCACGTCTCTAACTTTTCTTCAACTTGAACACAAGGGACCAGTAGGTATTTCAGCCACCACACCTTTTTCTGCACGGAAAATACTCTTAGATAACTCTGTAGAACCTGGGTGCTCTAAGGCTCCAGAGTCCACTGGGAAGACGAGGAGGTCCGACGAGAGACGGGTGCTTAAAACTAGGGGTGGCTCAGATATTATCCTCCAATGAACCTCTTTAGACAGATCGAAAACGGCCCTCTACAGCCAGCAGTTTGAGGATGAGATTCAGGAAAGGTGATCCTCTCCAGCCGACTGAGCTTAGTTCATAAGCCCTCAAATCCAAATGGGTCCTGTGTTCCATATTTCAAATTCTTTCTTCCCTAACACACAAAAAAAGCAATGATGCAAAAGGTTTACCTATGCTGATGTCCAGTCACATAAAAAACTAATGACGACGACACCCCAGTGCAACAGACCACACCCCTGATGCGTTCCTTCCGTCAGCACGTAGAATTCTGGAAGTCTTGCGTCCGCAAGAGTTTGTCTTAGTCTTATAACAAAACGTTCCCAGGAAAGCATTTTACTGCCTGGCCTTGTGACAATCAGAAAGATGCTAGAGTGGTTTTTAAAAGTCTTTTAGGGGCGCCTGGGTGGCGCAGTCGGTTAAGCGTCCGACTTCAGCCAGGTCACGATCCCGCGGTCCGTGAGTTCGAGCCCCGCGTCGGGCTCTGGGCTGATGGCTCGGAGCCTGGAGCCTGTTTCCGATGCTGTGTCTCCCTCTCTCTCTGCCCCTCCCCCGTTCATGCTCTGTCTCTCTCTGTCCCACAAATAAATAAACGTTGAAAAAAAATTTTAAAAAAAAAGCTTTTAAATCATGTAATTGTTCATGATTTTCCGCCTTGCTTCCCCCCCCCCCCACCCCCCCCCCCCCCCCCCCAGGACCATTTCCAGGATCTCAAGAAAATGAAAGAAACCACTGTGACCAAGCTGGAATGCATGAAAACCGTGCCACTCCTTACAGAGGACAAGGGACAGATCCCACGGCTCCGTATTTATGCCTGTCTGCCCCTCTCCCCTCTGGCCACACGGCCGCTCCGTACCCTCACCGCTCTCCCAAGTTGTCTCTCCCCCTGCTCCCTGGCGAAAGGGGACACAGTTATATCTCCTGGGGCCATGATGAGAGGCCTGGGAGGAAATGTTGTCTTTGGGGAAATAGCAAAATTGTGTGACTACATTAAAGTCAACACTATTTATCTTCACCTCTTGTCCTATGGGCTGACAAAGGGACACCACTGTCAGGCCCAACCCCCCTGCACAGCTGCGATAGAAAGAAGGCAGGGACTTGTACTTTCAAGTGTCAGACCTTTTGTGCCTGACTACTAGTTTATGAGGCTGATGTCAAGCATTGGAGTCAATGAAGTCTTTGTCCTAGGTGTACAGGGCAAGACAGTGGAAAAACTGCCCCCTCTTATATCCCAGGCCCATCCGTATCCCCCCCTCACCCTGCTTCTCAACTTTTCTGTCTCTTGAGCCGACGGGGAGAGGATCCCTCCTGGGTTAATGTACTGGAAAATTGCTCTGCATGTTTATGAGGGGGTCCCTTCCAAATGAAAGAAAAAAGGAAAGGGGAGAAAAGTGGGAAGAAGAGTCGTTTTTCCCACTGAACTCGTTGGCCTTGTGCTTGTGGGTCTGACCCTGATTAAGAAAATCTCAATGCCCTGCTAGGAGGTTTATTGTCAGAACGGACTTCCGACTGAATTGTTTTTATTATTATTTATAATCACAAAGTGGTTTTGAACAGCTCCTATCAGCCATCCCACCACCAACTACACACACACACACACACACACACACACGCACACACGCACACACGCACACACGCACACACGGACACACACACATACACCAGCCCTTACCTTTGAGGATGTCCCATCCAGGCAATCCAGTTTGCTTCAGAACAATCTATTCCTCTCTGCAGAATTGGTTTCCCCAAGCCAACCCTCCATAAGGAGCTAACGTGTTGTCTTCATACAGTCACACGGAAGGTTGGACCGTGTGAACTTCGCTGTGGACGTGAAGCCGAAAGGAGCTGCCTTCCCTGATATCGCACATTTGCTTATTTTAACTCTTGTTTTTCTGGCTAAAATCAGTGTCCTCCGTCTCTAATCTCTTCCCTCAACTATTGAGTTTTTATTGCATTCACTAAAGGCTCCGGGCTAAAACAAAATGCCGTGTAAGTGGCTAAGGCATCGTGACGTACTAATCGTGCACGCTCCTGGCTGCAGTGGCACCAAGAGATCTTTCACAAAACCAAACTGAGTCCTTCCAGAAACATCTGAGGAAAAAGCATGGGAAATGCAAACACAAAATTCTGGATAATTGCAACTAATGCACAGTGTCCCCTTTAGAAGCCAACAGACACGCGGTAAGCGTTCGTTCAGAAAAGACCAGAAAGAAGATTCAGCACCTTGGTGCATTGTTTTCTTCCTTCAACCCCTTTTCCAGAAATTGCTTTATGCCTCCATCGATTATGAATTTGGCCGGAAAAATTAAAGCGGGGAAGAGTCACGCATAAAAGCTCCGATTCTTTGGTGTTGGGAGGAGAAAAACGAGGATTTTTTTTTTTTAAGGGAAAATTGTGGAAAGGACATAAAAGTGACTCAAATAAAAAAAGGTTAACGAAAGGGGCGCCTGGGTGGCGCAGTCGGTTAAGCGTCCGACTTCAGCCAGGTCACGATCTCGCAGTCCGTGAGTTCGAGCCCCGCGTCGGGCTCTGGGCTGATGGCTCGGAGCCTGGAGCCTGTTTCCGATTCTGTGTCTCCCTCTCTCTCTGCCCCTCCCCCATTCATGCTCTGTCTCTCTCTGTCCCAAAAATAAATAAAAAACGTTGGAAAAAAAAATTAAAAAAAAAAAAAAAAGTTAACGAAAAGGACGAAAAAAAGAGAAAACAGCAAACACTCCCAACTGAGGGAGTGTTCTGTCCTTACTCTGAACTTAAGATACCAATCTCTGCAGCAAATACTATACGAAGTTCCAATTTCCGGGGAGCCGAATGGCCAAATCACCTCTCCTGTTAAGGAGGCTGGTTGCCGGGGTGGCAGACCGCAATCACAGCTGAGTTTTTGTTCTTCCTATGATGTCAAAAGTTGAGATGTTCCTGCGAGAGGATTCGGTTCCAGGGCACAAAGAATTCCCTGGGTGGTTGGGTTTGATCTCTCACTCTCGCTTCATCTTTCGCATTCTGTGTCTTTCACCAAGATTTCCCCTGATTGAAATCTTTCTTCTCTGCAATTTCCAACTATCCCACTGACGATCACGGGGCTCATTTACATAGGTAGCAAGGTGAGAAAAGAGAAATGGGGTGACACTGACAGACCAGGTCCGGGAGACGGGGGGCGGGGGGGGTCAGCAAGTCTGAAACAAATGTTAACAGGCACCCCTAATCTCTTAGCCTGTCCCTTTTTTTTTGTGGAAGGAGGTCACAAGTGGTTGGTCCCCATGCCTACTCCCCAAAGACTCTTAACAAGCAGATGTTACTGTAACATGCACAGGGAATCAAGCATCAATATGACCCCTGCCCTCAGCTGTCAGCTGATCCGCTGAGTCTCTTAGAAATATACTCTTAACTTTCCTAAATTCCCACTCTTTCCCACCATCCCCCCTCCACCCGGCTGGGCGCCCCTGCCTCGGCTTCTATGCCTGTGGCTCCTGGCCTGGAGCTTGCACAGTTGTGCTCAGTGTGACCTTTCTCTTCACGGAGGTCAAAGGCCTGAGACCTCAGGCCGGCCTCTTTTCTTGCTAAAGGCCAGCTGATGAATCATTCCCAACTTGAAGGGAACAGAGGAGCGGGGAGGGCTCCGCGGGCCTTTTGAGAGAAACAACTGTGGCCTATACATCAGCATTTACACCGTTCTGACACTTTCAAGACTCACGCTCCTCTCTGGGAACCACAGAAAGAGGGGACAAGAGGAGGGGACAGAGAGGTCTCACTGACCCGGATGGAATAAACAAGAAGGAAAGAGCGAGAACTTGCGGCCAGGCTTGAGGATTGTGTAACGGGAGATAGAATCAGGAGGCAGGGAGGGGGTTGGAAGCTGGGCTGGCTAGCGAAAATACCTAAAATCGATTTCATTTCTTACTGCCCTATTCTTCCTGTAAAGCTCTTGTTTTCACTTTTCCTGTGCAAGCAGGATGGGTTTTACCTGAGGTCGTTCAGGAAGGCTTTGGTAGCCTCACAGGAAGGCGAGGGTTTGGAAACATCCCTGAAGACCATTGAAATGCTGGAAGCAGGGCTGACCCAGCTGACTCGTAGGGCCCCCCCAAATGAAAGGAACCCAAAGGAGGTTTCTAAACGGAGCTCTACGAGATCAGTGCTGGAGTGCCTCAAATACCCAGGTCTTCAAAAAATTAGCCAGTACGATTCTCTTTCGCCATGTCAAGAAATTCAAAAAGCAACCACGGAACAAGCTATTGGCACCCGGCATAATGTGCATTCAGAAAAATATTTGCTTCCACTCGTCTTTATCAGAGCTTTTCAATATCGGCCTCCTGTAAGCCTTTGTTAACGCCAAATTGTTCAAATGAATGAGTTTTCGCTAAAATGCAAAATCAAAAAACCAGGAATTGTGCACAAATATGCTCCTGTTTTCTTGCCTTCTCCTTTCTTCCCTTTTGTTTTGTTTTTCTTGTATTTCTTTCCTCTCTTTGGGCGGGGAAACACGGGGATTGACAAAAGGCTGGGGATATTATTTTTTAGATCTTAACACCTAAAAATATAAACTGAGAAAGTGAGGGAACCAGGTAGAGCGTCTGTTACTGGATAAAGCAACCCAAGATGGCACCTCGTCTCCATTCTTACTGTGACTTTTTCCGGTCTCCGTCCGAGCTCTTAGGAGTTCACCTCCAAACATCAAACCACTAACGATGAGGTTCCCTTGCTTCTTTGATGGTTCTTGACACAAGAGTGTTGACTAACTCAAGACTTCTCCATTTAGGTCATCATCAGGAGAACTTGAACACCCTTGAAATATGCAAATTGTTGGCCAGATCCCATTTTTGCGGAATAAGAGTGTCTGTGGATATTTTTTTTTAGGGCATAAGTGTATTCAGTATGTTATCCAGGTGATTCCTGTCATCCGCTATATTTGAAATTCCCCTCCCTAAAGAACAACACACCGTTAAATTGCACCGCCATGACTGAATGATGTGTTCTTTCTCAGGGTAGAATCTACCCGTATAATTATCCCCTGTACCTGGGGGATCTTCCTGGAACCACAAGGTAAGGACTGAGTTGTCAGTTAGGGCTTCCACACTTAGCTCAAATCCTCACACAAGATTTCTCTTCCTCTAACTCCGAGAGGCTTCCTTGTTGGAATACAGAAAAGTAAAGATCCGATCATATCTCCCCTCTTCTCAATTCTAAAGAGCTAACTGGGAACAAATTCCTGTTTGTCTTCACAGCTCATGCTTCTGGAAAAAAAGAGAAACCCCAGGGAATAATGTCTCCTCAGACTGATAAGCCAGCTGTTGCCAGCAGGATAGTCCCACTGACAGGGATCACCAACAAGACCACTGTTTTAGACCAGTCCTCTAAAAATCCATTCCCTAAGGACCCATGACCCCGATCTTCCTAAATTGATGGATTGAACACACACTTTGTAAAGGCTCTTACTTACCATGACCCATATTCTCCACTGCATTCTGCTGAGAGAACATCATTGTTTTACCGCTCCTTCTCGTAAGCAAATGGGCTCCTATTCTGGTGTCCTGACATAAAGTTCCTTTCTCCATTGGCACATGCCATTGCTAGGCCCCTTTTTTCTCTGGCTTTTTCTTCTCTTGTCCCTTGTGCACCCGTAGTTTCTATCAAATCTAATTTGGACGCAACTCTTACCCTACTATTATGATTGACACCCCCTTTGGAAGAGAGAGGACTATCATATCTTAAACTCTATATTTAACTACATCATATAGTTGGTCATCTTCGTACTTATTCAACAAACAGACACACACACACACACACACACACACAATCACACAGTGCCTGTTAGATATTGTAAGGGACACAGAGATAGGTATAACATAAGCTTACCTCAAAAGGGTTCTCACCTTTCTAGAATAGATCAGGCAGAAAACAGATAAATATAAATCAAGACAATAAACATTAGTGTAGTGGGTTCTAGCAAATATTTAAAATGACAAAGATGTCAATTCTCCACAATCCTTTCCAGAAAGTCTAAGCAGAGGGAACAAATCCCACATCATTCTAGGGTGTCGAATTGATCCTAATTAGGTATTTGCCCTAATACCAAAACCAGATATTACAATGTAGGAAAACTACAACTGATATCTCTTATGAACACATGCACAAAAATCTCAGCAATATAGCAGCAAATCAAATCCAATAATGTATAAAACTAATTATATACTAGGGGCACCCATGTGGCTCAGTTGGTTAAGTGTCCAACTCTCGATTTTGGCTCAGGTCATGATCAAACATTCATGATATAGAGCTCTGCATTAGGCTGTGCTGGGCATGGGGCCTGCTTAAGATTCTCTCTCTCTCTCTCTCTCTCTGCCCCTTTCCTCTCTCTCTCTCTCTTTAAAAAAAAAGTAATTATACACTACAACCAAGTGAGATTTATTCTAGGTATACAAGTCTGGTTCAACATTCTAAAATCAGCCAATGTAATTTATGACATCAACAGGCTAAAGAAGGAAAATCACGATCCTATCAACTGATTCAGAGAAAGCTTTTAACAAAATCTAGCATCATTCATGATACAAACTCTCAGTAAACTAGGAACAGAAGGAAACTTCTTAGCTTAATAAAAATGAATCCACAAAAATTTCCAATGGACATCACTCTTCCTGGTGTGAGACAAAATACCGTCCCTTTGAAGATCAAATAAAAGAAGGATATTCTCCCTCACTATTCCTATTTAACATCATACTAGAAGCAGTACATCAACAGTACAAATAGGAAAGGAAAAAATAAAACTTTTTATTTGTAGATGACCAGATTATCTATGTATAAAATTACAAAGACTAAAACAAAAACAAAAATACAAGAAACTCTTAGTGCTGCTAAGTGAGGATAGCAAGATTGCAAGGTCATAGAATATCAAGGTCAATATACAAAAGTCAATTTCTTTCCTATATATTAAAAATGAATCATCAAATTTGAAATTATATATATCTGTATATATATATACATATTATACATATGTATACATATTATACACTACCTGTATATATATATACACATATTATATATATATGTCTGTGTATATATATACATATGTATGTGTGTGTATATATATATATATATATATATATATACCATTTATGATAGCACTATAACAACAACAAAAAGTACTTAAGCTAACAAAATAGTCACAGGATCTATATATGAATGACAAAACATGTTATAAGAAGTCAAATAAGATCTCAATTCGTGTAACAATATTACATGTTCATGGGTGAAAGATTCGATAATGGCAGGATCCACACATCCCAGTCAACAATCAGAATCCCATCAAACTATTGTATAGATATTGGCAAACTGCCTCTAAAGTTTATATGCAAAGGCAAAGAACCAACACAGTGATAATAACACAATAACCAACACAATTCTGAAGAAAGACAAAGTTAGAGGACTCGTACGATCTAATTTCAAAACTTAATATAATGCTATAGCATTCAAGAAAGCATGGTACTGGTGAAAGGAATAGATACATAAGCTGATGTAACAATAGAAAGATGAGAAATAGAAGCAAACAGATACAGTCAACTGAGTTTTTGACAAAGGTGCAAAGGAAATTCAAAGGAGAAAGAATGGGTTTGTTCAAAAAATGGCATGAGAATACTTGAAGGTCCATACACCAAAACAAGACAAAACAAAAACAAAACAAAACAAGACAAAACAAAACCCACCACAAATAGGGGAGAATAGACAAATCTCCCACGAAGAATTCCAAAAATGTGATACTCCACTCCCAATGAGGATTATAACTTTCCACTGCTTTAGTGTCTGCTGTGCATCGCATGATGATTTCCTTTCAAAGAGGAAAGTATGGAAAGAAGGAAAAAAACACTAACTTTACAACAGAGAAACCTCATGAATCATGTCCACAGTAGATTCCCTTAAGATGTGATGAGAAGGTCACTTATCCTTTGTTGTCTTCTTCCCTAAACCCTGGAACACCAGTTTAATTATGAGAAAAAAAAAAAAATCAAACAAATCCCAACTGAAAGCCATTCTATGAAATATCTGGGTGGTACTCCTCAAACTTACTGTCTTTAAACGGAAGAAAATCTGAGAAAAAGACCATAGCTTGTATAAACAGGATATTAGCGAAAATATTCTGAAAAGCTAACAAAACATAATTTTAGCTAATAATAATGTATCAATATTGGTTCATTAAGTGTGACAAATTTACCATAGGAAGGTAAGATGTGAATCATTGGGGGAACCGGGTGGGACCTCTCTACAGTATCCTTTCAATTTTTCCATAAATTTCTATTCTAAACATTACAAGAAATTTGATGAGGACTCACTCTCTCCAAGCAAAAGATGGAATTAATTGGTTTTTTCCCTTGGCTAACCTTGTGAAACGCTCTATTTTTTTCTCTACTGAATAAATAAAAAAATAACTTAAAACAATTTTTTAATGGTTACCCAATCAATCCATTGTTCGTGAGAGGACCTTCCGGACCAGTCAGCTACTTCTCTAAATGAGATGTTTACCACATACAAAGCAAGCTGTACTTCCTTTTGATCCACAAAACCTTGCATGAAATTCTTCTCTGCAATAGATTCTGTTTTTATTATAACCAAAGGAGGGAAGTTGGGATACAAACACACTACCTGTTATTTTTTTTTTATATTTATTTTGAGAGAGAGAGTCAGCGACTGGGGGAGGGGGGGGAAGGGCAGAGAGAGAGGGAGAGAGAATCCCAAGCAAGCTCCACCCTGTCAGTGCAGAGCTTAACACGGGGCTCAGACTCATGAACCATGAGATCATAACCTGAGCTGAAACCAAGAGTTGGACACTTAACCAACCAAGCCACCCAGGAACCCCAAACCTACTACCTTTATTAATTAAAAACTCAATTACCGAGGGTACGTGGCTCTCTCAGTCGACAGAACTTGAGACTCTTGATCTTTGGGTTATGAGGTCGAGCACCATTTGGGGATGGAGTTTACTTTTTAGGAAGTTAAGAAAACTCAATTGCCATATTAAAAAATGAAAAGAAAGAAAAGAGAAATGCTATAGACAAATAAGAAAGCATGCTTATACTGTATCTAGTCTTTTTTGTACCCATTGCCCCTTTTCAGAAATGACACAGAGTATTACCGGGGACTATACTGGAGGTGAGAAATTTTCATCACCTCACTCTAGTCATCAGAAATTTTCCCCACTCACTAAGAACTCAGAAAATACATTTATTCATTTAAAGCAGCTTCCTGGGGGGCACCTGGGGGGCTCAGTCGGTTGAGCATCAACTCTTGATTTCGGCTCAGGTCCTGATCCCGGGGTCGTGGGATCAAGCCCCATGTGGGGCTCTGTGCCGTGCGGAGCCTGTTAGATCTAGATGTCCATCTAGATCTAGGTATCTATCTAGAGAGAGAAAGAGGTGGGGGGGGGGGGTGAGGAAACAGCTTCCTGAACACTCATTATAATTAGGGTACTGTAGTTTGACCTTGGCAAATTGAATCTGACAAATGTCTTGATCTCAAAGAGTTCCTGAGCATAATATACCCACATAGGCAGAGAAAAGAAGACCGAACCCAGGTCTGAAGGAGGTGATGAGTTGGGAGGATGAAAAGCCCTTTGGTTATGGGGAATCTGAGGAAGGTGGAGGAGAAAAGAAGAGGGCTCTCCAATTGTATCATGTCACCCGTACTTCCCCCAGTGCTCAACTCCCCCTCAGCAGTGACCATATACTTTGTGCCCATCAATCCTCCTGGAAACGTGTCTGGCTTTTCTTCTCCCGGTCTGGGTCGTAATGATGGCGAGGGACAGCTCTCAAGGAGCTCTTGGTCCTCGGACAGTAGTGATGATCAAAGACACCCACTTATTTTCTCAGTTCCGTTCTTCTTTTTCCACAGGTACACCTTCTGCGTGAAAAATACAAACACACTCGCCGTTCAAGATGCTGATGAGATTCCTTATATTGTTCATTTAGTAAATAAAAATGTTCTCAGACGTGGCCTATACATTTTTTTTTTAAGTTTACACCTGCCGATACAAGTAAGAGATCTACAAAAAAAACAAAATGTCCTCTGGAGTTAGAAGTAAATATTTAATACAACCAGAAGACTTGATAAGCGTAAAAAAAATATATTTTAAGATCTAAACTTTCAACATGAAGAAGTTAATTATATGATTGCTGTGCTGTAACCAGAAGTCCATACAAATCTTGTTTTCAAAGAATATTTAAGAGATGATATTCCAAAACATGATGTTAAAAGGAAACAAGAACCATGTACACTTTGATTGCCAAAACACATACACATACACAAAATATAGCAGAAGAAAATGTACCGATAACCGAACAATGGTTCTAGGGGTAATGAGCAAATTCTTTAGCTTGCGTTTTCATAGGTAACACATTTTCTAAACCTTTTCTCTTGAACAAGAACACCCTGAAAATTTCCCCCTAATAAAAGTTTTATGGACTTCTGAAAACCATATTTGTCATGCTTCTAAAAATCACATTTACTCAAAAGAAAGTAATTATCAAAATGAGAACTTTCCCATGTAGTTGCTAATATCACAAATCAACCTGTCAAAACCACAAATGGAGAGACTGATGTTTGGAGAAAATACCTTTTTGTTTTTTTCAATACGTGGTCCCTGCCCCACTTCATGGGTAGCGCTGATCATGAGGACCAAACGTGGTGAGCATGTCAGTTGTTTCGAAAAGCAAAACACGGGGCGCCTGGGTGGCGCAGTCGGTTAAGCGTCCGACTTCAGCCAGGTCACGATCTCGCAGTCCGTGAGTTCGAGCCCCGCGTCGGGCTCTGGGCTGCTGGCTCGGAGCCTGGAGCCTGCTTCTGATTCTGTGTCTCCCTCTCTCTCTGCCCCTCGCCCGTTCATGCTCTGTCTCTCTCTGTCCCAACAATAAATAAAAAAACGTTGAAAAAAAAATTTAAAAAAAAAAAAAGAAAAGCAAAACACTGCGTAGTATTATTATTATTATACAGTCACTGTAGGCGGAACCACTAATGTACTTCTGCACGCATTCTTAACCAATCAGATTTACATATTTATTACGCATCCTGATTAAATTACCCACCTCGCTGATTAATTTCAATAGGTTTTCTGACACTCATAGGAAGCATTAAAATAAAATGTTACCCTGTTTCGATTTTTGATTAGTTTCTTTTGAGATTGCAGCAGACTTTAATGAGTGGGGGGGAAAAAAATAAAATCAAAAGATGGGCAGGATTGGTTTTTTTGCAGATCTTCAGCCCTGACAAAATCGCTTTGGAAACAAAGTTTCACGTTGTCACTGCTCTTCCTTCTGTAGCCTTATTCCCCGGCCAAAGTTCTCACATTTTCTTTGATCTGCTTTTTTGAGCAAATCTGAAGTGAGATATTACTTAGAAGAGGAAACTAAGGAGAAGATACTAGCCAGGGAAAATCATTTGCAGGGTGTGGAAACCCCGCCCACAAGCAAAACTCTTGCTCAACAGGAACCTTTTGGGGAGAGGAGACCAGGGCTTTGAGCTTCTCTACAGAGGGGGCTTAAAGGCTACCACACCCAGCCCATTGAACACAGTTGGTTGGACCCTCACATCAGAGTCAATATCAGAACCGGGAACCTTTTTTTTTTTTTTTTTTCCAGCTGATTATTATACGCATAATACTCACTAATAAATACTTCCATCCTCCCAGAATGTACTTTCGCACAGACATTTATTTCATCTGTCAAAGGCTGGATTATCTCCATTTTCTAGGTGAAGTATTTGAACTGACACAAGCTGAAAATGGCGAGATGTGGGGTTTCACACCCAGGTCTGTTTGACCCCAAAGCCTTTCATCTTTCCTGTATAGTTGAGGTTCCCATTGAAACAGTCTTCGTGGGAGGGGTGGGTGCTGGGCGAGGGGCAGGGAGAGGGGTGCGGTGCAGCTGAAGGCGGGCATATGAGTTAAATTTCACTGAGAGATCAAGAACAAAGAGTGCGGCTTTTAGCATACATATTGTGGATCCAAAAGATTCCTCGAATTGTGCCTGGGAAAAATGAGACTTGCCGAGCTGTGTTTTAGGTAGCTGTGTATAGAATTGCTTAGAGAACCGAAGCTTTGCAGATTCAATTAAGAGATTAGTCTGAACAGTAGAGCAATCATGTAGATCCAAACCCGAGTCATCTTGATGGGAAGAAAAATTTTATGACAAATGAAAACAAGTTACCAAGGTGTTACTGATAGGAATCAGTGACAAAGTAAACACTGGGGCTAAGAGATATGTAGGGAACAAAGAGGACCTCTGAGACCACATACCCATGAAACGGAGGTGAAAATAGTATGAGATAAGGAAACCAAAAGTTTCCAGTGGAGAGGTCTTAACTCTGTTTGGGACCAGGATTGAACGCTTTAAAAAATTACAACTAAGAACCAACCTAGAGACAATGAACTGTAGGATGCTTTGAAATGATCTTGGTTGTTTTCTATAATGATGCTGACTTAGGGGGGCGGGGGAAATATAACCTCAGTCATTAGAATAAAATCCAACTATGGCTAAGAATAGTTCTAGGCTTGCGGTGGGATTGAGCAAGAAAGGGACGGTACGTACATAACAGTTGGATATAGTCATGGGAAATGGCCGATACATGGGAAAGAACATAGAGAAGCAAATCCTTGGGGATGTAAAATAGGATCAATGAAATTCCTTGGTACCACATTTTTAAAACCCCGAGAGGCAAATGGGACAGACAGATGGCTCTTTAAAGCTTAGGATAAACTTTCTTTTTTTCATCTAAGAAAGAAAAACTACACTTGCCCTTAACTTACCCTCAACAAATCCGTAAATAGATGCACGCCTCTTACTATAGTAACACAGTAATGCCTAAATTTTCATTTCTCAATTTATCATCCCCATACAACAAGCGCATCAATTCCTCCAACATCGTTTCCTAACTGGTTTGAACAAAAAGTAGAAGAAAAGAGCTTGGTTGGTAACGTTTTTCCTGATAAGAATGAGCAGTGTTTAGTTTAGATAACTCGATGTGCTTGTGTATGTATGTCTCTTAAGCGGGAATATAGAAATGCATAAAAACTTTGCCATCAGTAAATACGATGTATGGAGAACTTCTGTGTACAGATTGTGGTGATTGACGTCATCAGAATCAAAAGCATTAACTCCTAAAGCTGATGTGGAGTTAAAAAAAATTCTCTCTCTGTTTTATCAAGCCTACAGAATCCAACTCAATAAGAAGGTCATAACGCTAATGAAAACTTGAAAAGAAGGACTATATTCTCCTAGAGGGCAAAGGGCTGATTGAGTACTGAATATCCTCCTCAGACGTGTTCGTAGATTCTATTTCTGTACATGTGCATTCATGGATTACTAAATAGACACTGCATTTGTTCAACACATAACCATTGGCCCCCTATGTATTTGTAGGTGGTGTTCTTTGAAGAGTATCTATGTAGCCAGTTGACAATGCAGTCACTCCTTCCACAGAATTTGTGATGTTCAGACTCTGACTAGTTTATTCAAATTCATTCACTCTATAAAAACGCTATCTCCACGAATATTTATTGGGCACACGTTATATAAAGCACATCAGATAAATTAATCTCTTAGATGACTTACATGGTTGTTTGACCAAACTCACTGGAGGGATTTGTAAAAATGGTTAAGCTAACTATGTGTGTAGAAACAGCAACGCAATCAATATCTGAAAAGACCTGGATGTTTAATGTCAGTGGACATAATGATCTGCGAATTTTATCCAGATGATCAAACAAGTTCCAGATTATTTGTTGTTCTGAAAGCAACTGATGTAATAATGCGTCAATAAATCAACTATGGAGTAGGGACCTGGAGAGATGTTTGTTCTTAAATATATGCCACTGGTGGCTGGGCAGGCATACATTAGTCCTTTCTGGATTTTGGGGTTTTTTTTTAAGTTTTATTTATTTATTTTGAGAGAGAGAGAGAGAGAGCATGAGCAGGGGAGGGGCAGAGAGAGAGAGAGAGAGAGAGAGAAGCCCAAGCAGGCTCTGCACTGTCAGCATGGAGCCTGACGTGGGGCTCGAACCCATGAACTGTGAGATCACGACGTGAGCTGAACTTAAGAGTCAGACGCTTAACCGACCGAGCCCCCCAGGCACCCCAGTTCTTCTCTGTTTTGACGTGCCCTCCAACCATTGGTACAACACACTTTAAGAGGCACACACTGCCATACGGCAGGTGAAAGCCGCCTTCTGTACTAAATACCCCCTGCACTGACGATTTCTGTTATATAATAAAATATGCAAGTTACATAATGCATATTCTTTAGGTGAGATTATAATCACTGCCAGGTTCATACTGCTTCTCTGTCTCCACAGTTCCTTTTTACTATAGTTAATTTCATCCACTTATTGAAATATTTATTCGCACACGCTACATCTCAAGCCGAGGATAGGCACACAGGAAGAACAGGAGGGCAAACGATACCGAAACAAGTATCTAACCAAAATGGTTCACACCGAGGGCCAGCTCGAAATGGGAGGGAGAGAATGATTGAGTGCCAGGGAGTGCCGGGATGCCGTTGTGTTCCCAGGGGTCCTTGCAGAACCTTGAAGACGGTATGAACGCCGTGTTCAAGGCTGGAGTGGATGGTGGAACGGAAGGTTGTGAAGAGACCCACCCTACCTATTTCACAGGAGAGTGAGTGACAAAAACAGAACTGGATCCCAGGTCCAAGAGCCAGGTATCTTAACATCAGGTGTCGCGTTACTGCCACACGGGTCCAAAAGGACTGAGAGTCTTTTTCCATCATCTATGTCTGATTTTGTGTTTAACCAGAGTCTACAGAGCCTTAACCCAAAGTTCCTTGAGATTTGTCCTTCCATCTTTATCCCCAATGCTTGGCATAGCACGAGTCATAAAATATATGCTCAGTGAATGTGTGTTGAATGAATAAAATGAAGGGTTGGGAATGTGGGCACAAAGCAAGGTTATGAGAAGGTAGGCAGGTAGATCGATAAACATAGATACGGATATATAGATAGAGATCAGAAATACTTTTTTAAAACTTTTTTCATGTTTATTTATTTATTTTAAGAGAGAGAGAGAGAGAGAGAGAGAGAGAGAGAGAACGGGGAAGGGGCAAAGAGAGGGGGAGAGAAAGAATCCCAAGGAGGCTCCGCACTCAGCGTGCAGCCCGACGTGAGGCTTGATCTCACGCACTGTAAGATCATGACATGAGCCAAGTCAAGAGCCAGATGCTCAATCGACTGAGCCACCCAGGTGTCCCAGAAATACTTTTACTATCTCTCAGATTATTGCAGAAAAGCAGTTCTAAAGTTTGTGCAACTAGAGGTATGATGATATTTTCTTTTGTTACCCTCACTCAAGACAGTAGATTGTCATCTACTGGTCAGTTTTAACCTTGTTGCCAATGCCATTGCCCAACTAAAAAATTAGGAGGGCCTGTCTTGTCACCTAGAAATTAAACTTCAGGAGGGGCGTCTGGGTGGCTCAGTCGGTTAAGCGTCAGACTTTGACTGGGGTCGGGATCTTGCAGTTCGTGAGGTCGAGCCCTGCGTCGGGCTAAGTGCCGACGGCATGGAGTCTGGAGTCTGCTTTGGATTCTGTGTCTCCCCCTCTCTCTGCTCATGCTCTGTCTCTCTGTCTCACAATAATAAATAAACGTTACAATTATTTTTTAATCAAAAAAGAAAGAAAGAAATGAAACTTCAGGAGCACCTGGGTGTCTCAATCAGTTAAGTGTCAGACTTTGGCTGAGGTCATGATCTCACGGTTCGTGAGTTCAAGCCTTGCGTCGGGCTTTCTGCCATCAACACAGAGCCCATTTGGGGTCCTCTGTTCCCCTCTCTCTGCCCCTCTCCCGCTGGTTCTCTCTCTCTCTCTCTCAAAATAAATTAATAAACTTAAAAAAAAGAGATTAAACTCAGATTATCAAGAAAATCCAGAAAAGTTTTAGCACTGAAATTCTTTGGCAGAAAAAGGCTAATCTAATGCATAAAGCTAAAGATGTGGAGGAAAGGGCAACATTCTGCGTCATTATAATTATTCTAATCAAGCTACTGAGATCGACTCGCGTTTTGCACTTTTTAATCATGATGTTTGAGGGTAGCCAACACATACTTTTAATATTATTCAATTAAAATATTATTAAATTAGGGGCACCTGGGGGCGCCTGGGTGGCGCAGTCGTTAAGCGTCCGACTTCGGCCAGGTCACGATCTCACGGTCCGTGAGTTAGAGCCCCGCGTCGGGCTCTGGGCGGATGGCTCAGAGCCTGGAGCCTGTTTCCGATTCTGTGTCTCCCTCTCTCTCTGCCCCTCCCCCGTTCATGCTCTGTCTCTCTCTGTCCCAAAAAAAAATAAATAAACGTTGAAAAAAAAAATTTAAATTAGGGGCACCTGGGTGGCTCGGTCGGTTGAGTCTCTGACTTCCACTCAGGTCATGATCTCACGGTTTGTGAGATCGAGCCCCGCGTCGGGCTCTGTGCTGACAGCCCACAGCCCAGAGCCTGGAGCCTGAATCCAATCTCCCCCTCTCTGCCCCTCCTCCTCCTCCTCCTCTCTCTCTCTCTCTCTCTCTCTCTCTTTGTCTGTCTCTTTCTCAAAATGAATAATCACTTAAAAAAATTTTTTTAAATAAAAAAATAAGGCACCTGGGTAGCTCAGTCGGTTAAGCATCCCCCTTTGGCTCAGGTCATGATCTCACGGTTCATGAGTTCGAGCCCTGCCTCGGTCCCAGTGCTAACAACTCAGAGCCAGGCGTCTGCTTCAGATTCTGTGTCTCCCTCCCACCCCGCCCCACCCCAGCTTGTACTCTCTATCTCTCTCTCTCTCTCAAAAATAAATAAACGTTAAAAAAAAATTAAGAAAAGAAAAAAATAAAAAATTAAATATTATTAAATTAAACACCCACACAAGTCTCCCATACTGTTAATATTATTTCAGAGGACTCACAATATCACGTCTTCATTTGTTTCTAATTAATACATTTGAAGGAGTACAGAAACAAATTCATTAAGCTAAGCTCCGCAAAGAAAAATAAACTCTTGTGGGAATCGTGTGCTTTCGTCATTCAGCAACCTTGCAGATCAGAGAGGACATTCGCACGAATAAATACGTCACATTTTTCAGCTTTTGTGCCACTGGCCACGCATCCAACTCCAGTCAAAAGTCTGGTGGATCTGTTAAATGTTTCCTTTTGTAATAATCATAAAACTAATTTGCTCCTGAAGAGAAAACGACTTTTCTTTACTCTTCATGCATACATGCCACTGATAACGTTCTTTCTTTTCCTTTACTTAGGAAAAAAAAAAAAAAAAAACTGAACACTTTGATTATTCCAAAGACCCCCGATATTTTTCCCCATCCCTTACTCCAATGTGGGGGAAAAAAAAAAAAAAGTTTAAATCTTCCAGATAGAATTTCTTCAGCTCACTCGAAGAATTCCACCTTCTCAACACCCTTGCATTTAACTTAATGTTTTTCAGATTTCCAAACTCTATTACCACAATGCTAAACAAATAACTATAGTTCAAGGGTCAGGGAAAGGGGCCTACTGGGTGAAAGGTGAACGAGTTGAAAGGACAGGGTTACAGCTTTAAGAAAGAGGCTTAACGGGTTTGAGACCTTTTGCCCGCTGGCAACACTCCATTCTTTCTTATTCGGTCTCTTCACCACGAAGGTGTTAACTTTTTAGCTGCTGGGGATTTGGGCTTTATTATGTTTTCTCCTTCCATTTACTTATTAGGTTAGAGGGACCATCACTTCATGGGCAAAACAATATTTTCAGATTTTATGAATTAGCTTGCCTGAGGGGAAAACCGAGTTACATTTGTAGCCTAAATTTGTTCTCATATTTATAACCGAATTAATTCTGTAAACACAATTCTTAAGACACGCATTGAACCATTCAGGTTAAACGGAGGTTACTCGTCCCTGCAGAAGACTCAAAACGTGATTCTTTATGCGTCTAGGTACTCGGAAGGAGAGAAAAAGTAAGCCACGCAGATGCTAGGCGGATCGACGGCGCGTGTGGAGAGTTTGGCCGTCATCCTGACGTTCTCCTTGTCCTCTTACTGGCCTCCTAGAGATTTTTGGCGAAGAGGAGAGAAAAGACTTGGCTGAATCTGTTTTCAGGGGCTGGATGGCCTGCCTGTGACTGAATGGGATGCAACCAGCTAGTCAACTACAAGGAGGCCGCAGGCTAACCAGGGAAATGGGGAGATGCAGAGATGAGAATTGGGGGTTGATGAAGCCGGTCATGTGTTCGCTCACCTATCCATTCACTCCCCAACCGCTGGAGGGACGCCTCCGAACGTGTAAGGCACGGTGCCAAGTGCAAAATGTGGCATCCACAAGCGAGAGGGCCCTGGGAGCCGGAATGCACATAGGAGGCGGATTTATTTCAGAGGGTTGAGTAGAAATGGACTCCAGAGTTCGAAAGGCAGGATCCCTTTTCAAGTTTTGTAAAACGGGGCTGCGCAAAGTATTATTACATGGGCAGTCTCTAGGTTAGGAAGGACGCAGAAAGGAACTGTGTGGGTTCAACTGCGGTGTAGGTGTAGACATCAATGGGTCTGGACACGAGAGGCTTATTAGCTGTTGCTAACTTCTACTTGTGGTTAGACTAAAGGCAGCCGGTGGCCGCTCCCCAGCCTAGATCATTCGCAGAGCCACGGCTCAGTTAGACCTCTTAGTCATTCCCACCCACTGGATGCATTTTCCTAATCCGGTGTAATAATGGCAAAACTTTCTCTCCACCCTAGTGTTCATATTTTCCTGTGAGTAACCCTAGAAATACCGAATGATGAGGGTGGGGTCCGTTTTGTCCAGCCAGGTGTTATCTCTCGTGTACTCAGATTTTTAGAGAATATTCTGAGTTATACTTGACATAGCCTGTCTTAGTCCCTTTTCTCACTTTACGTGTATATGTTTGCCTACGTGGTTTTCTCTTTTAAATCATTCCCATTTAGGTATATGAGCTGGTTCAGAGCAGAAACAGTCTTTTGTTGTTGTTGTTATTATTATTTTAGAGAAGGAGTGCTCGAGCCAGGGAGAGGGGCAGGGGGAGAAGGGGAAAGAGAGAGAGAGAGAGAGAAGAAGAGAGGGAGAATCTTAAGCAGGGTCCGAGATCACGGTGCAACCTGACACAGGGCTTGATCCCACAACTCTGGGATCATGACTTGAGCCGAAATCCAAAGTTGGACGCTCAACAGACGGAGCCACCCAGGCACCCCCAGAGCAGAAACTGTCTTATTGACTTTGAGATCCTTGAATCTTCGCATATGTTAACGAGAAGAGTTCAGCAATTTTAACTGAATGTGCTTCAGACGAAGTCGACCACAACTTTGTAACGGGCTGGATCGCCTGTGATAATTTCCGACTGGCACCGGTCTCCTGAGTATTTGTAGAACAAGAATGGAGCGCGGGCCACGTCTTTCAAATTGAATCAAGCCAAAAAGACAGGCCCACATTCACAAAGTTATTCCAGAACTTTTCCATTCCCAAAAGGTTCACCACGCTCAGCTCGCGCTTAGCTGACATTTGCAGGCTATTATTACTTAAGCCAAAACATGCGTCAATGATGTTGCTGAAGCACTTATCAGAGAGGCCAATCTGGGATCAGACCACAAATCAACAGGGCAAGGAAGGATGCGTTTTTTCCCAGCAGTATCTCTTCAAAGTGGCCTGGGACTTGCCTGACAGAGGAACTCCCGACGGTCCTGCATCGGCAGGAACATGTCCAGCGCTTTAAACTTCACGGCTGTGGGGGAAGAGAGAGCTCGCTAAGGTTACAGGCAGTCCCTGTATTTGCTCCGAATAATGCTCCTGGAAAAGGCATTGCAGTTGAAAATGATGTCAGGGGAATCTGATTTTCCCATTGCAGCAATGTTTTCACGGACTCTGTGCCTGTCCCAAAGTCTGTTGCTTGATGACTTACAGAAATGACAGCAAACACCACATGTAATTAAATGTGTGACATATTTCGGTGCTTTAAGGTGTAAAACTTTCCAAGGTGTGTGTGCAGGGCCCGTAAACTGGAAGCTGGATGGCAAGTTCTTTGATTTTGATCATGTTGCGTTTCTTTAGGAAAATTCCAGACGAGGAGAAGGGAAACAAGCGGAATTTAAATAAAACATCCAAGCTGCCCTTGGGAGAGATGATGTGCGGGACAAGCAGAAATGAAAGCACAAAGCCACGCAGAAAAAAAAATGACCAAGACGCTGGGTACTATGGCTGCCGAGGACAAGACATGTGTGCACCAGCGTGGTGAGGTTGGGCACAGAGTGTTGCCTGTGTGAGTCACAGTCTTAAGCTTAAGGGAGCCATAAATGGAAATATAAAACATGAGCCATGAGAAATCTATCTTCTCAAAGTCTTAAGAGCAAGAGCAAGTGAGGGAAGGAAAGAAGGAAGGAAGGAAAAAAGGAAGGAAGGAAGGAAGGAAGGAAGGGAGAGAGGGAAGAAGGGAGGAAGGAAAGGAGGGAGGGAGGAAGGAAAGAAGGAAGGAAGGGAGGGAGGGGGAGGGAGGAAGGAAGGAAAGGGAGAGAGAGAGAGAGAGAGAGATTGATTAAAAGGCCCTCTGGATTAATATACCAGATTTACTGCCTCCTCAAGGATCATTTTGCTAGTATTTCAAAGGCAAGAGGTAAATGACATGTGGACAGAGCAGAGAGGTGTCAGTTACATTTCTGTCAAGCTGTGTGTATTTTCAGAGTGTTCGTTACACGTGGTGAGTACAATGAGGTAGAAAGGACTTTTAAGTTTTATATCTATTAGTAAACAAAACTAAATAGGCGGTAAAAGAAATTCTTTGCAAATACAAAGGCAGTTGAGCAGTAACTTACCTCCCCCTTCCTGCCCAATGTAGTTTTAAAAGAGTGAAGATTCAGGAGAGGAAGAATCCAATGGACGTTTCCTGTAGACTTCAATTGGATCAGGATGTGAAGAAGGAGGAGGAGGAAGAGGAGGGGGAGGAGAAGTGGAAAAGAAGAAGGCAGTCAAAAGCATTCTTTTTTTTTTTTTAAGCAAGGTTGAAAAATCAGTACTCGTCAAAATTCTTTGCAATACTTCTTCCCATTAAAGAAGTAGAATCACCAATTCTAAACCCTATAAGGAGCAAACACTCAGACACAGACACAAATCCTATGACTTTAAATTATTTCATTGAGGGGCGCCTGGGTGGCGCAGTCGGTTAAGCCTCCGACTTCAGCCAGGTCACGATCTCGCGGTCCGTGAGTTCGAGCCCCGCGTCAGGCTCTGGGCTGATGGCTCGGAGCCTGGAGCCTGTTTCCGATTCTGTGTCTCCCTGTCTCTCTGCCCCTCCCCCATTCATGCTCTGTCTCTCTCTGTCCCAAAAAAATAAATAAAAACGTTGAAAAAAAAATTAAAAAAAAAAATAAAACTAAATCTATTTATTAAAAAAAAAAAATTATTTCATTGAGAATACATCCCACCTTCCGGTTTAAACCATGCATGCACGCGTAGGCACACATATGTGTACCTGTGCATGTACGATCTCTCCTCTTCTCACTAGTTTCTTTCTAGTCATTTGAGAAGGAGCAAAGATTCCTGTGTGAACGTGGTCCAATTTCTAAATCCAGAAGACCCAATCTGGGGATGACAATCCAGGGTCTTCTACCAGCATAAAGAAGATGAAATCCAGGTGGTTCTGACAAAAGCATAGACGAGAGCCCTTTCTTCTTCCTCCTGGACACACGGCTCATCCACATTTCTCTACCCCCCTCAACGACAGGGGCGGACATCGGACCGCCAGCCCACTGAAGGAGCTTCCGCACAGTGATGCGAACCTCCTCCGGGCTCTCGGGAACAATCCTCACGCCCATGTCTCCTCCTGCAGCCACCGTGGTAGCCACATGCTGAAGAAGTTAGAGCCACAAGACGGAAGGAACCTGGGCCTCTGGCTTACTTCTCGGATGACACCATCTTGGAGAAACACCCACTTGGAATATATGTGCTTGGGAAATAACATCGATTGTCTGAAGCCATCGACACGTGGGAGAGAGATTTACAGCCGTCATCGTCACCTTAAGCAAGAGAGCTCTCCCACTCTCCTCCTCACCTGTTCTCACTTTGGTACCACCCAAGGGCTTGAGTCCCAGGGACATCTGAATCTGAACGACTCTAGACGCCCCAGTCTCCCGGTGGTATAAGAATCGCCAGGTACTCACCTTGGTGACCGGTATCTGTCACATTGCACAAAGGGAAATAACTTTCTTAAATCTCTGCTCTGGGAGTGCGTGGGTGACCGAGTGGGTTAAGCCTCTGACCCTTGACTTCGGCTCAAGCCATGATCTCGAAGTTCGTGAGTTCGAGCCCTGAATCAGGCTCCACACTGATGGCGCACAGCCTGCCTGGGGTTCTTTCTGTCCCCCTCTCTGCCCCTCCCTCCACCACTCATGCTGTCTCTCTCAAAATAAATAAATCCAACAAACATTCAAAATAATAATAAAAATTTTAAAAATAACACAAATAAAAATAAAGTCCCTGCTCCGTTCCAGTCACTTTCAGAGTCTTCCCAAGATCCTCTTGATTCTCATGTTAAGATCAGTGCGGCGAGGTGAAGAAAGGCAAAGGCTCGCGTCCTGGCAAATCTCTAGGACGCACGATTCACACAGATTCACATATGAACGAGCCTCTCTCAATTTGCTCAGGGCGCGACTTAACACAAACCCAACGTAAATCGATAGGCAGCATCCAGAGAAAATCAATTTCTTCCTCATGATATCTTTCCAGGCTTTGGTTCCTGACACAACTTTCTCTGCCTTTTATTTCATGGAATTTCTCACTCCTTGGAAGTTGCAATCGCTTTAATGAGCTTTGGGGCACAATCTTCTTCCCATATAGAGACTGTTTACCACTGATGCCACTTTAAAAGCCTGCAATTCACTGGGAAATGGGATTTCCCAGTATTCTAGCCATAAAAGAATTTTCTCTTTCTCCAAAGCAAAGATTTAATTAGAGGAGTTATTCATAACTCTGATATAATCTAATAATGATCTGTTAAAGGCAGCAGAGCTTGTAGGAGAAAACCACAATGATTTTTTTTTTTTTTTTTTTTTTTTTTAGAGAGAGAGTGAGAGAGCACACAGGTGCGGTGGAGGGGCAGAGAGAGACGGAGGGGGGAGAGAGAGAGAGAGAGAGAGAGAGAGAGAATCTTAAGCAGGCTCCACCTCAGCTCTGGGCCGGATGTGGTGCTCGATCTCATGAGCCATGAGATCATGACCCAAGCTGAAATCAAGAATCGGACAGTCAACTGACTGAGCCACCCAGGCACCCCAGCACAGCGAAAGTTTTAAAAGCAAACTTGTCCCCATTCAATTATCAAAAACATGAACGACACACACCAAGGCATGACAGATCCATGTTACGTCACCTCGTGTTCTAAGACAACCGACTTTCCGACGGTCCTGTGAAGACTTGGCCCACTACTAAATTTCTGGAAACGTTCCCATTGGTCATAATTACCCTCAGGGCATTCTGGCCATGCCCCCATTTGCAACGAATTGGGAATTTATGGGGAGAGGGGCGGGGGAATCTATCCACATCAAAAAATAAATACAGGGGCGCCTGGGTGGCTCAGTCGGTTAAGCATCCGACTTCAGCCAGGTCACGATCTCGCAGTCCGTGAGTTGGAGCCCCGCGTCGGGCTCTGTGCTGACAGTTCAGAGCCTGGAGCCTGCTTCAGATTCTGTGTCTCCCTCTCTCTGACCCTCCCCTGTTCGTGCTCTGTCTCTCTCTGTCTCAAAAATAAATAAACGTTAAAAAAAAATTTTTTTAATAAATAAATAAATAAAACAAACCTGTCAGGTTAGCGTTTTGTTCTAGGCATTCCACAAACAAGCATTTTCTATATCCCAACATCAGTCGAAAGGTTCTAATGATTTTTTTTTTCATTGCAATAATTAGGAAGGTATAGTTAAACAGAACCCCACTAAGTGAGGCTGTGAGCCATAAAAGTCTCCAAGTGTCGTCCGACTGGGCCTCCTACAGATGGGAAGCATCAGGCACCAGCGGCTCCCAGTGAGATCCTTCAGCACCACGCACAGCTGTGGGAGATTGAAAAAGTGACAGGTTTCTCGACAGCAATCTGGAAAACGTATAATCTGTCCTCGGAGATCACTAGAAAGAACTGGAAGGATCGCCAAGGCTTCCGCTAGGCAAAGAAGTCCTCAGTGTTGAATGATAGAGGAAAAAAACTAAAGGCACGGGGAAGATTAAGTGATCATTCTATTTGCGGAGGACAAAGCAGGCTTTACATCAAATTCTCATTTATGTGGGTCATAAAGCAAGTACGATACGGGAATGTTTCTTTGGCCTCTGCTTTGTTAACTACCTGGCGAAATTGGGAACATTTACTGAACACTTACTCAGCATCAAACACTACAGTGGGCACTGGGCAATCGTTATTTGAATTAATATCAGTCAAACAAATGATATTTATTGAGAAGCTACTATGAGGGAGGTAGATAAAATCTTGTCGGCATAACGGGGGGAATCAGATACGCAAGGGCACACACGGGGAAAAAATACAAATTGATATGTTATCGAGTGATAATGACAGTGGACACAGAGAGTGGGGTCTGGAAGGATGGGCTGGCCAGTCTAGAGAACCTTCTACACTGGAGAACCCTAGGAGGAAAATTAAGTAAGCTGCAGTGAGCATGCAGTTGGGCAAGTGCTACCTCTAGAAGGCTAAAATAATTATGGAAGGTCAGGACAGAGAGCAAAGGCCAGTGCTGCTTACTAGGAGTCCCGCTTTCACATCTATTTATCTATACAAGCAAAGCCCAGACCTCAAATTTCCACTTTAAAAATTTTTTTAATGTTTATTTTAGTTTTGAGAAAGAGAGAGAGAGAGGGAGAGAGAGCGCCTGTGAGTGGGGGAGGGGCAGAGAGAGAGGGAGACACAGAATCGGAAGCAGGCTCCTGGCTCAGAGCTGTCAGCACGGAGCCCGACTCGGGGCTCGAACCCATGACCCACGAGATCATGACCTGAGCCGAAGTTGGACGCTTGACAGAATGAGCCACCCAGTTGCCCCTCCACTTTTCATGCTGTTCCCATTTTCACACACACATACAATATTGACCATATAAAAAATATTACTTTTCGGAGATATGTTAATTTTAACCCTCCTCCTCCAAAGAAAACCAGGATTCGTTTTGTTTTCCACATTTGGCTATGTACAAAAATAAAACTAATCATATCATTGTCCATTTCCCTCCTTATTGTTTGCCTACATAAACTCAAGTACTTATCCAGAAATCTTCAATTAAAAAAAATATATCCATGGGTACCAGAGTGGCTCAGTCGATTAAGCGTCCAACATCGGCTCAGGTCATGATCTCATGGCTGGTGAGTTCAATCAAGCATCGTATCGGGCTCTGTGCTGACAGCTTAGAGGCTGGACCTGCTTCACATTCTGTCTCTGTCTCTGTCTGTCTCTCTCTCTCTGCCCCTCCCCTGCTCATTCACTGTCTCTCTCTCTCTCTCAAATATAAACAAACATTGAAAAAATTTTTAATATATCCAGGGGCGCCTGGGTGGCTCAGTCAGTTAAACATTTGACTCTTGACTTCGGCTCAGGTCGTAATCTCATAGTTCATGCGTTCAAGCGCCAAGTCTGGCTCTGCACAGAGCATAAAGATTGCTTGGGAGTCTCTCTCTCTCCCTCTCCTTCTACCCCCTCACCTGTTCGTTCTCTCTCTTCTCTCTCTCTCTCAAAATAAATAAACATTAAATAAATAAATATATATATACACACACATATATATAACATAATGTACATGTATATATTTATATATACACAGTGTTTTCTGAAATGACCAGGTATCTGGTGCCCTAATAACACTTTTACTTCATGAGGTAGCTTGTCATATCAGGATTCTTTTTGTTTGTTTTTGTTTTGTGGTTTGTTGTTCCTGTTTTTTTATTTCACTTAGATGTCTTTGTAAGCTGGCATGGGAATGACATCTCAGACATGATTTTATATATATATATATATATATATATATACACATATATATATAGACATACACATACACACACATATATATATAATTATATATATATGCACTAATTATATACGTATGCACTAATTATATATAGATAGACACACACATATACACACATATATGTATATATATAATTATATATATATGCACGAATTATATATATATATAGACACACACACATATACACACATATATATGTATATATGTGTGTGTGTCTATATATATATATATATAATTCGTGCATAGGGGTGTCCTCCATAAATACACTGCCTATATGTGACTGAATTTCTAATTTGTTGAAAGTGAAAACTCTTACCCTGAAGGATCATTATTACAATTTCCCTGGAAGAATAAAATACCGCCAAGCAGCATACCTCAGGGAATAAATATACATCATACTTTCATGAAATTTGCACACAATCCGGGTCAGGTGGTTAATGAAGCCATAAACTATACTATGTCTGAAGTACTAAACATTACCTTATTCAGTTGGCCTCGGCGGTGTTAAGAGAGCGGAAGATGTTTATTGCCAGAAGCTACCCTTCTCGCCTGGCGAGGCCCGTTGATAGCCAGCTCTTTGTAAATAAACATATAACCTTTGCAAAGGTAATTTAAGGCCGTGCCTTAAAGAAGATGGTAAGGTGCACGGGGAGGGAGAGCGAAAATAAAAAATCGCATGAATAAAGTCGAAGGCTGCAGGCTAGGGTGGTTATTAAGTCCCAAGCTGTTTTTCCTTCACTTTTCCTCACCACCGAAATAAAAACAATTATTGCTATGATGCTCTAAAATTAGAACACATTTGTCGTTTTTAAAGGCAGCCACAACTGAACTTGAGCTCAGCAGTAAAAGCGGAGGCAAAGCAAACAGTTGTGCCCGGGGCCTGCCCTCTCGGAGCTTGGCACCAGCCGGGGAGGAGAGCATCACCCCCGGGGTGTGGGTTTAAGCGCAGGGGCCCTGGAGGAAGAGGCATCGTAAAAGGGGTTTAAGAAATCCCCATCGGCCGGGGCTACAGAGCGCATCACCACCCCACAGAGAGCGCCCCTAAACCGCCCTGTGCGGGGATTGGCTGCAGCCCCACCAGAAAGGTAAGCTTTATTATTCCATATGGCCAAGCTTCATGGAATGTGCTGGTGTGTTCCAGAAAGCCGGGGGTCGTTAAACAGGATTCCTCCCCGCCCTCTTCTGCTCTACTACTTCTCTGCTGCGCAGAGAGAGTTTTGCCTAAGTGATCAATTATTAATGACCCAAAGCCTCCGCCTTCCTTTGGCTAAGAGGAAAAAGTTCAAATTTGTGACTCCGGGTTCGATTATCAGAGCGTGTTGGCCAAAGGAGGCTTTTATTCAGAAAGTGCGAGTGTTTCCACCTCCCCCAGCCCACATTTTCCTCAACTTATTTAGACATCACTGCCAAAAAAGGTTTGGCCGGTCCCCTTAATTACTGAGATAATTGCCTTAATTCTCTCTTCACTTTGCTAATGTAGCTCTGGCTTTGAATCTTATGTTTTATCCATTAGATCATTGTAATTGGAAAAAAAAAAAAAAACTAGGTTATGACCCAGTGAATCCTAGCCTAGGCTTTTTAAACAATGTTGTGAAAGGTAGAGATTTAGATACACGGAGGATATAGACAGATATAGATATAGATATACATAGATATAAAGTTATGTACGATTTATATAAAATATAGAATCGTATATATTTTCCATGTATATTCACTCATATACATGAAGTGAAAACAGATTTCCAAGGGAGAAATATTCTCACACATATGCAAGCTCAAATTTTGAAACGGCTTAAATAAGGAAATTAGTTTTCTGTTATGTAAATATTTGATTGCACTTACAAATAATCTAGTGTTCCACCACGAATCTGGTTTTTTTCAAAAAAAACAAAAAACAGCTAAGACTGAGGGATGTGGGATATGGGAACCGAGAGCTCTGATTCAAGCCCGAGCTGTTCTGCACAGATCCTTGGGTTCCAAGCCTTCCACGCCAGCGAATACTCATTCCCTCTCCTGCCTCCTGCTATCACGAGGTGAAGGGCGAGTTCCAGCCAGAAAAGGGAGACAAGGATTGTCCTCTCTTCCATCGCCCACAGGCCGCCTCTGGTTTTCAGGACAAAGACACAAACTGCTGGCTTTTAGTGTGGACCCGGTGGCAATTCCGAGAGAAGACCTGGCTTTCGTTTTAAAGCTATTGTAAAATGTCTAGAGATGCTTAGCTATAAGGCACCATAAAAGTTTAAGATATTATTGTTAAAAGGACAGAGCAAAGCTTTTTTTTTTTGCTCATGGCAAAAGGTTCAGCCGAGTGCGGAGACACAGGGGCTGGAAAAAAGTGTGAGGAGAATCCAGGAGGGCTATTTGTGGCTGGTCGTGTTGTTTTGATTTTCATTTTCAAGTCTTTATGTCAACAGTTTTACGGGACACAGTTGTTTGAGGTGCTACCGATGGGGACTTCACATCAGCTTTGCTTTGTTCGAGAAAGGTTGGAGTTCGGCTGAACTGAAGAGCGTAAAAATATACATTCAGAGCAACCAAAGAAAGCCAGATGAATTCATTAACCCACGGAGAAAACCTCTTGTTCCTAATTCTGGCCCTGAATCCTTTTCTAACTTTGCTTTAGTCGGGGGAAGTGCTGTTTGGTGGCTACAGATGCTTCTTTTTTTATCACAGTTTTGTCCAATACCTCTGGAACGTGTCCACGTCCGTTTTCTGGATGATGGATTCGCATCCCAAACCCACCGGAAACTAGGAGCTGTATTGTAATTTTCAGTATCATTCCCTCAACAGACACTCGCTGAATATGTTCTACCTGTAGGCACTGGACTGTCTTCTGAGGACAAAGCCCTGAGTAAAAGTGAACGTGGCGTCTGCCCTCATGCAGTTGAAATCAAGCCAGCGAAACACACATCCATCGCATCAGCACGCAGCAAAACAGAAAATTCTGACTGATGCAGGTGCTGTGAAGAAATACAAGGAGCTGTGAGCGTTTAAAGTAGGGGATAGGATCAAGCCAAAGAAAGATGTCCCAAGAAATAGTAAAAGCAATACGTATTGAAAACTCACTACAAACTATGGTTCAGAGCACTTAGACGTATTTTTTTCTCTTCAGCCACATGAGACAGGGATCATCTATTATTATTCCCACTCTAGAGATGAGAAGGCTGAAGCAGAGACTCTCAAGTCGAGAGCTGAACTTGGGATGCGCTCAGCCAAGATAGGCAAGGTTATGCTCTGCTACCAAGAATCCCCCAAATATGAAAGTGTACTGCTTGCCTCGATATTTCAGGAGGGGAGAATAATCCAGACGTAGGTGTCATCGTATGCGAAGACCTTGCTCTTGCATGGAGCCTGGACAGGATTGCAAAGCAGGGTGGACGACAGGTCTAGAGCAGACCAGGAGCAGACCTGGAGACCGGCAGGTAGGAGCTAGACCACTCAGAGTGCATCCTGTAGAGCAGACTTAGCAAGTATCCACTAAATAGTCAAGCATGCCAGATCTCATTCCGGACACTTCATTCAACACAGCCCTCCATCCTCCCGAGCCCTCTCTTTTCCTTCTTTTGTTTGCTTTTTAATCTCTTTTACTTGCTTATTTATTTTTGAGAGAGAGACAGAGCGCAAGCGGAGGAGGAGCAGAGAGAGAGAGGGAGACACAGAATCTGAAGCAGGATCCAGGCTCCGAGCTGTCAGCACAGCTCGAACTCCCGAACCGTGAGATCATGACCTGAGCTCAAGTCGGACGCTCAACCGACTGGACCACCCAGGCGCCCCGCCCTCTCTTTTCACTTGAGATGTTTATTTTGTACTTATTGAGCAGGCACTTTTAGACCTAAGTATACCAGTTTTGATCATCTGTCGTGCTTGGGAGTGTATGCGTGGATATATACTCAAAATCAATGAGTTCCGGAATGCTAACGCTTCTTACATTCTGAGCCAGGCTCTGCTGAATCAGAGTTTTACTCCAAATCGTGGATGTCAATGTCTGAGGTTTTTTGTTTGTTTGTTTGTTTGTTTGTTTGATTTTAAATTATTTATTTATTTCGAGAGAGACAGAGACAGCATGAGTGGGGGAGGGGCAGAGAGGGAGAGGGAGAGAGAGAGAGAATCCCAAGCAGGCTCCATGCTGCCAGTGCAGAGCCTGATGCAGGGCTTCAGCTCATGAAACCAGGAGATCATGACTTGAGCCAAAACCAAGAGTCAGGCGCTTCACCAACTGAGCCACCCAGGCATCTCAAGATGCCATCTATTGTAAAACACAGTCTGATTTCAAGACTATTGAAACGTGGGGAGATATTGGAATTGAATGATATGGTAGTAGTATTTACTGAGTCCTTACTCGGGCCAGATATCGAACTAATCGTCGCATACTAACTCATTTCAACTTTGTAACAAGCCCAGTTAGGTGTTATTTCTGTCTCCACTGCGCAGAGGAGGAAACAGAAGTTAACGCCTTATCAGAATCGTGGATCTGGGTGTAAACCCTTGATCTGCACCTGATACCTCGAGTTCTGAAACATTACAGTAATTGTAAGCCATTTACTTGTGGCAAAGTGAAACTCGAGGCTACTGAGGGCGTTTGTCTACTCTAATTGGAGAAGACCGGGGATATTGTTCAATGTTTTTTTTGTTTGTTTCTTTGTTTCACTTGATCGACATAGATGCAATCCAAATCTATGTTTATATACAATGTCACCTACATTTCAGATCTGGATTCTAAACGCTCCCCAGAAGGAGCATTTGAGCCGGTAAAATATGGTTGACTTTTCTCGGTGGGAGTTGTTGAATTAGAGAAGGACAAATACCCTTCTCATTGCTGTCAAGAAGCCCACCTTGGTCTGAACCCCAAGAGCACACTCCCCAGCCATTCATTTTCAGAAGGGGAAGAACGTAGCTTGCCCAGATGTGGCTCTTCTGTGAATTCCTCCTGTCTCAGATTCACCTATGTTCGATCCACCCGTGTCCAGTCTCCAGCAAGCTGTCCTTTTTGGGCACGTCTATTCTTCTGTCTGGGTCAAGTGTAAAAGAGAGTGAGGAGGTTAAGGCAATCCAGGATACACTCGTAAGAGTTTTGGACAGTTCGTGTTACTCCACAAATCCAGATGATCGCTCACGTTCCTATGAAATGAGTACTTACACCCTTCGGTTAATCCGTATTTCTCTGATTCGATCCTGATGACAAGGGGAAATTACCCGGTAAGAAAAGCCTAGTGAAAAAGTGAAAAAACACAGTTTTCCTACTTCCCTGTCAGACCCCGCAGGAACCTGATGAGTTCAATCTCAAACCAAAGGTGAGACTTTTAAGCTCAGATTCCATTTCCTTTTCAGCCCAAATCTGACATTCTTCTGCAGATAAAAATAAGGTTTTAAAGATGGTTTTAAAGAACAGCATTGGGGTTTTTTTGGACACCAAAAATGTTTTATTAAAAAAAAAAAAGTTCATTGAGTTCAGTTTAAATGAATCAGAAACATATGGGTCAAATTTTCCTTAATATACACTTGGGCTTAAAAATTAAGGGAAAAGTACTAGGGGAAAAAAAAAAACCTCTCTCTCGTTGTGCTGAAATGAGAACATTTGGAAAGAAATTGCCAACATTTGACAAGTTTAAAGTATAGCCAATTTCACCCATCTCTTGGTGACAAAAGCCTGGGGACCATACTGTCATCATTAGGGCAAGGGTAGGGCGTCATGATGGAGGATGTTGGAGAAATAATTTTTTTTTTCCTTCCAGAACTTGAACTCCTGTATGTACACGCAATTATTTCATTCTGGAGCAGAAGGATAGAGACATACTCTAAAAACATTCTGACTTGGCTTCTCATGGTATATTAAAAGCATACTATAGAGGCACAGACTCAAAGTTTGGAGGTTTAACCCCAGGGAGAGAAAATTATGGTTCTCTCCATTTATCCCTGAACCCTGCAGCTGGTAACAGTGTCCTCTGTTAGTAATTACACTGAACAGATGAGGGACTTTTTAATTTTTTTTTTTTATTTTGACCTGCAGTTAAACAAAATTTGCTTGTTTTATTTTTGGTTAAAAAATGATGAGGCAGCACCAACCCCAATTTCACCCCAGAGCTGTTGATTTTCCCCCTCCTTCCTAATTTGTTTCAGACTATGAGTGCAGAGTCCCTTTTTTAGTGGGAAACATTTGCTGCCAAGACCTTCAGGGGATTTGTCTGCAGTTTATTTTGTTAACTACGAGTTTTAGATTGTTGCGAGGTTTTTTTTTGTTTGTTTGTTTGTTTTCTTTTTTTTCTTTTGCTCGTTTCGAACGTGGCAACGGGAAAGTTCACCTTCTGCTTTTGGGAAACAAATGCACAGCGAGAGAAAAAGAAGCGTGGGTCTAAAGTCATCCCAAAGTGTCACCAACGGCCTCCAGCCGATGGTAACTATAAAGAGGGATAACGAAATAATACAAATGAATTCACTGTCTTAAAAGGTCTCGAGTATAGTGTGGGCTCCACTCTCTCACCCTTCCCCTTGTAATTCAAATTTAACACTAATAAACGAGAGGAACTAAAGATAATTGGCTAGAATCAAGCATTACATCTGGGGCATTTCACAAGCTGGCCCCAGCCAGGCAACAGCAACTCAGTGCAGTTTAAACTTCTGCGTTCAGAACAAAAAACAATGGTTCATGAGGTGGAAAGAATGTTGTACAAACACCCCATCGCCCTGGCTGGTATTTATAAAGTTTTGGCAAAATTTCATAACAAATTTTAAAATAATGTGAAAGTGCCCTGTTTCCGGTTTCTACCCCGCACCATGCCTGTCTTGAGGATGTTGTGGTTCAGGGCAAGGGGCCAAGGATTTTGCCTGGCAACCCGAATGGAACAGACAGGCGCTAATAATCTGCACGTTTGAACAGGGCTTTCTTATTTCACGTTTCGAGCGGCGTTCGTATATATCCTTCCACAGGCTGAGGTCCTCCTCCCCAGCCTGGTGGACCAGGCTGCTTTTATTTTCTTGATGGGGAAACCAAATTAAGAGAGATGAGGGGCACACTTAACGAGGATTACTGGTGGAATGTAAACCCACTTTTCCGACCCTTCAGCCAAAGAAGTGTTCATTGAGATTCAAATGTGGGATAACTACCCCCAGTCCTCTTTTTCACCCTCTTTCCTCTCTCCTCTGTAGGGCTTCCCTCCCCACAATCACAGGGGAGTCTGTGCGTGGTCCCAAGAGCACCACTAGAATCATGCAGAACCTACCAGTTATGCCGCAGGGAGCAATTCATCTGAGGCCGACCCACTGTTCGGTAGGGACTGAAAGCACTAAATTCACCGATCGGTAGTTTTTGCAAAAACAGAAAAGCAATTTAATTTGCAAAAACAGAAAAGCAATTTAATTTGAAGGCCAGTGTGGGGGCGCCTGGGTGGCTCAGCTGGGGAAGCGTGGGATTCTTGATGTCAGCTCAGGTCATGATCTCACAGTTCGTGAGTTCGACCCTGCACCTGGCTCTGCCCCGACAGCGTGGTCGTGGGGTAGTATCTATTTCTACCATTTCACAGTTATGTGACTTTGAGCGTGTTATTTTACCTCACTGAAACTTAGTGTCTTCTATAAAACCGTTCCTTTCATCTGGGAGGATTTTTAGGAGGATTACACTCGACCACGTATGTGATACATCCGCAAAATGGTAGCCTCTTTGTCAAATACGGTACCGGACATTTTTAACTCACGGATGTCCCAGAAGCTTATTCTTCGGCTTTGGTTTTCCAGATGGAGTGCTGGCCTGTAACTGTATCTGTGGGACCGGCTTGTGACCACAGTAACGATGGTGTAATGTGCACGGGATGAAATGGCACGGTGTTAGATGATGCTGTGACACAGGTGGTTTTTTGTTTGTTTTTGCTTTGTTTTCTTTTGTGTTTCCTACCGGAGACCTGCCCACCCACCGGTGGGTTATGGTAAGGATGGAGTGGAGGGGGGGGGGGGGGAAGGGAAGTGTGTGAAAAAAGGACTACTTAATTCTTTAAATATATTATTTCATTTAATTCTTTCAACAACCTGAAGTGCAGAATTAAGCAATTATATAATTAGCCAGCGAATAGATCAGCTATTTATATAGCCAAACTCAGTAATTAGGACTGAAAACATTATTAACTGAGTTTGTAAATGAACCTTCAGGTATTTACCTTAACTCTGCTTCTTTTTCTTCACCGTAAATTATCAGCCTAGGATAATTTATTCGGTTAACTTAATTGGCATTAGAGCTCAACCAGATAATTCAGATCTAAATTATTCACATTATCTTTCAAATTATCCCGACATTCAAAGAATATTCCCACTTCTGTTCGCCTTTATGTGTGGGGTTTTGCCTACAATGAGACAACCTATGTACCATAAAACCCTGAGTATACGCTCTGCCTGGTTGATCTCATCTTGGGATCAAAAGGAGGCAAAGCAAAGGTTTCTAAAGTTTTAAAAACTAGAGCAGTGGCCTTTTTGAGTGATATGCAATGTCAGACATTTCAGGGCTTTGAGCCGAAGGACTTTCTGTAGGTTTAGATGTAGGATTATTCCAGGATCCTAAAAGACTGAGAACTTTAGTAAGAAGTATTTTGCAGTTATATTGAAAATTAGGGTAGGTGTGTGTATATTTAAGAATGAAGGGGCATCCACCTAAAATATGAAAAAGAGTCTTGTTTGTAGATGACATTGCAAATTTAAGGTTTCATTTAAAGCTAAGTATTGTAGGGGCGCCTGGGTGGCTCTGTCAGTTAACCGTCCGACTTCAGCTCAGGTCATGATCTCACGGTTCGTGAGTTCGAGTCCCGCGTCGGGCTCTGTGCTGACCGCTCAGAGCCTGGAGTCTGCTTCAGATTCTGTGTCTCCGTCTTTCTCAGCCCCTCCCCTGCTCACTCGCTCTCTTTCTCTCTCTCTTTCAAAAATAAATAACCATGAGAAAAATTTAAAGCTAAGTGTAGTAATACAATTATAGAAGAGAAAAAACAAAGTAGATATAAAGCAATAAAAATTTAAGTAATTCCCTATAGACTCATCGTCATTATGTTCTATTCCCCCACCAAATCCTTGAATTATATGTTTAGATATTTTGTTCATTCTTGACATATACTGCATTTAATAGAAAAGTAATAGGTACATGGATATTAATACTCCCCTGGACTGGAAAACATGTCATAGAAAATCAAAATACATTCATAAATACAATGGGGATGTTGTATATATGGTATCCTTCAACCACTGGGTATAACCGTAATCAAAGCCGGGAAGACCCAACAAACATATGTCTTATGCAAAATAAAAGTGCGATTTCCTGCTATCTTAATAGCGTTACTCAGTTTCAGAATCACAGAAATTCGGGACTTAGGACAACCCTTTGCCATTTTGAAGTTGTGGTTATGAGGATTTCCAAGTTAGACCTACTTTCTAGACTCAAATTTAAGCATCTGTGGACCACCTGGCTTCAGTACCCACTTAACTTGAGATAGGAGGTGATTTCTTCTAGAAGCATGCAATCACAGTGGTTCCCCCAGAACATAGCAAGTACAAGCCACAAAGCGGTAGAAATTGGGCCAAGAATTTAACATAGAGTTGCTATGTTTTCTCCTCTTCCCCTCGCTGTATTATTCTTACAACGTTGAACCACTGAAGGTTGAGGATAAAGGAATTCCAGACCTACCCATTTTAACTTGTTGTAAATTGGATCAGTTCAGCCAAATTTTCTTACATACAAGAACAGATGGTATGATATTTTATCATAAAATGACTTTTCCTTTGCTTTACGGTAAAAAAAAATAAAATAAAAATCCAACCCCAAATGACAGTATATTTTTCACAGACCTATGGCCTGTTAGAATCTGAGTTTATTTCAGCTCCCTGACCTAATTTGTGGTTGAGTATGGCCTTCTTTCGTGCCTGCAGATGTACAAAATGAAAAAAGTTCTTTTACGAATGGAAATATCTTTTTTCTGCTTGTGCAATAGATGGGTGTTTAAGAAGAGGGAAAAATAGTTCCCCCGCGTTTGTCATCGAGGTTCCATTTGTTCAGATAATGGACTCACTACTTTACTTATCGGGACATTGCTCTCTCGTTCCAAAATTAACTATAGAACATACTCAAATGTGTACCTCTGCCTGTGTGTACACAAAGTGGACATTTGAAGAAATCACTTGAATATTTCAGGCAAAAAAAAAAATACTTTATTTAAAACGTGTAATTGATTAAGGGAAAGTAGAGAATTTTGTTTGAATTATTAAGAGAATTGCGTGCTGTTAATTTCGTTTTTGTGTGAGTAGAGTCATCTTTTAAATAATTCATGCTTCCTTATGACCAAGTTTTCTTCCTTTGCTCGTATGTACTTTGCAGATGATTATAGATTCTGAAACTACAACACGTGACCAGGAAAAATGAAGGCTCGTTCAATGAATTTCATGATATCCCAGTATTTTTTTTTTCTTCCCTCACAAGATATGTTCTCTCTCTCAGCCTGGATCATATGCTGTGCCCCCAAATTGGTAGAATTTAAAGAAATTCGGGATTTGGGGGTTGGCTGGATGTGTGTGTGTTTCTTGTCTTCCCTCTGAGAAATGGAGAAGTTAATTTCCCTTTCTTTTGCACGTCTAGTTTCCTTAGAAGGGACTAGAAGCTATTGCCGTGTGAAAGTTTGGACTTAGGGATGAGAAAGTGAAGCCAAATACAGATATCCATCTAGCATGAATCCCTTTACAACTCGTGCTAATTGGCAATTTTGGGTGGTCTTGGTAGAGAGACTAATAATTGAACGGGAAAGAAGTCACAATTCCCGAAATGGACCTACTAGTCCCTGAGCAGCGTCATCGTAACAAGAATGTACTGGAATGTTCAGCTAATTTCCTCTCTAGACCTACTGCTGGGGTAAAGAGGGGATTCGAGCTTTGCTCTTGGGGTGCCACCTGTCACCAGCACCAAATTTAGTCCCAAGACACCGGAGGAAACTGTGTCAGGCCTATCTTGCAGCATCTTTCTGATTCACAGCCGGATCACAATGTACCATGAAGGGTTTGCAATAAAGAGTGATATGTTGGGGAAATTAAATCATGAATTAGAGCTGTTAATTACACACACGTTGGTTTAAAGCTGAAACAAATGCTTCTATCTGCCCTTTGTTGCACATTTTACATGCCTGCCTGTTCCTCCGCCGCTGGTGCTCGGTCTGTTTCTCTCTGATCTACTGCCCCTAACACCTTCGCTACCCAATTCCAAGCGCTAACACAAATGTAAAATGTAAATTGCGGCCTAGATTGTTGCTACCAGAGTGTGGAGAGAGACTCCGGGTTCCGTAACAGCCTAGACGTACGGAGGATCGACTTCCGCATCCTTGTATGTTGACAAACTCTTCTCTTCTCCATCACTTTCCCCTTCGGATCCTCATCCAGTTTTGTTCTTGGCCAATCGCGTACATTTCCCCTACTAATTCACATGCGTTTTTTTTCTTGGCAGGGAAGAGACCGCCTGTGTGCTTGAGACCTCCAAGCCAACTTACTTCGCACTGAAATTTCCTTCTTCTTTTCCTTCTCATTATAAAGGCTGACGCATAATTTAACCAACGTTTCCCTCCGGCGGGAGCGATCGTTCTATCTTGCTGGGTCATCCCCAAACTGCGAAGGCACGACTGACGGCCATAATGCACTTTAACGAACTTCCAGGGGCCCCCCCCGCCCCCGAGAACTTTCTATCAAAGAAGTGGTTGAGTTATTCTGAAGTTGAAAACTACTGAGAGAAGAACACAGGCAAGACACAGCCGGGCGGACCCAGTGTGCCTGGAGGATGAGGAGTAAGTTACTGTGGTTTACGATCGTGCAGGATAAGAAGTGGCAGGAGATGGGCTACGAAAGGAATATTGTGTTCCAATTATGATAGCTCTTAGGCAGCAAGGATTTGGATTTCATCCAGCAAGCAGCAGGAAGGAATCAATGGACATTTTTGTCAAGAGATAGTATCCACTTTGTTGTTTAGAAGAAAAAAGACACACACACACACACACACACACACACACACACACACAAGGTCCGGTGATGTGACAGAAAAAAATTAACCGACGAAAAGTGGAAAACCGTTGCGCTCATCAGAACAAGAGGTGATGTGACCTAGTGTAAGGCAGTGGGAGCATGTGAATGGCAAGGAGGAGACTTAGTCTGGTACCATTTCTGAGACCAAGGGATGGCGGTACTTAGCATTCTATTGATGTGATAGACGGTAGAGAAGGGTTTAAAGTGGATGCATAATAGCTTCTGTCACCCAAAGAGGTCAGAGAAAAGAACAGATGTTGCCAAACAGTCTCTACATTTTATTTTAGCTATAATGCATCTGAAATTCTTAAGGGATCCTCCAAGAAGAGATGCCTGTAGACAGTTGAAAACGCAGCCTGGTTTTACCTAGCGGAGTCAGGGCTGAAGAAAGACGTTCGGTGACCATCAGAAGTTACTGGAATTGCCTGCAAAGAGAAAGAGAGTGTACGAGGAACGGAACGGGGAACAGAGCCATCAAGACCACCAGCATTTAAGGAGCTGGGGGTCGGGCTGGGGGAAGGGGCACCAATGAGTGAATCAGAGAAGAAACTAATTGAAGAGAAAATCGGGGCAAGATTCTTGCTATAACATCCCAAGAGTGAACCTGCCAGCTGAGGGATGGGAGTTCAGGCTGCCAAAAAAACAAACAAACAAACAAACAAACAAACACCCCATGCAGATTCCACTGCTAAATGGCAATGAGCACATAACCCCTTCTAACTTTCTAACGTGTTTTGTTTTTCTTTTTTTTCTCTCCAAAAGCTACTACAACCCCAGACATGCTTTGGGAGTCGGTATTTAAAAGTTCCCGTTTTAATTTGGGTGGTTGTTGCTTTTTAAACAAGCAAAATAAAATGGGGATTTTTTTTCCAGTCCTTGAGATGTGGTTAAGTCCTTGAGAAGGTGCTCAGCAGTGAATTGAAGCAAAAGTGTCCCCAGCTTAAATAATCATATTACTGGTTTTGTGTTTCATGTTAACAAACAGCAACTGGACCTGAGTTGTTGGGATTTTTTTTTTTTTCTGATGTGTATTTCTTCTTTTATTTATTTGTGATTGGCTTGGGAATTCCGGTGACTGTTTACTGTGACTGATGAAAATTAAATCAGAAAATCATTACTTAGGCCTGTACTGAGAAATAGGATGTTATATCTACAGCGGATACTTCTGTTCTGAAACTAATGCTTTATTTATTTAGCTGTTCATTTTAGGAACATGAAAAGCATGTTTTAAAAACCCCCAAATTAGCCTTGGGAACAGATGAATAAATATGAAAACAATTTATCCCTTTAACAGCCTAATAAAATATGTTTTCATTATGCTAACTGACCCTGATAAATTCAATAGCCATCAGTTAAATATATCCATCATCCTTGAGAAGTATATCCAAATGTTTGCTCATTTTCTGATCCTCAACGAGCCTTGGTCACATGAGGATCATTAATTGTGACATCTCTAATGTAATCCGTTTCGGCTCTCATTTTTTAAAAAGAATGGTGAGGTAGAACTTCTCCCTTCACCAAAGGAAAGCTTTCTGAAATCTTACTTCAAGCCATTTCCCAAAATGTGGCTTCAGTTCATTTGGTTTGTCTTGTCCGGTTTCTTTAGGCTCCTTCCGACTCTATAACGACTTTTTGCTGTTACGGAGTTAACGGCATTGCTTTGCCATCAGGTATTGACTCGCCTCTCGCGGAGCAGGGGGCGACGGCTGTGATCTGGGGGTGTCACTGCCAATGCTGGCAACCGCATCTTCCTGAGGGTGCCCCGTGGATAGCACGGGTCCTGCGAGGTCGTCTTTTTTTACCCTTCACTCTGCATTTCAGAAGGACTAATACTTAGGGTACATGAGGGGAAAGAGGAACCTTTCTCGTTGCTTGATAACCCTCAGATTGCGTCTGAAAGTGAGTGCATCAGTCAGGACCCTGAGAAGTGGATAATCTTAGGGCCAGAGGAAGGCAGTCACCCTCAGTCAGTCAAAGCTGGCAGGCCTGGGGGGACGTCCTGGGCCAAGTTCCCCAGTTAGCAGATAGTCACGAGTGCCTAAACATGACCGATAGGCAGGCATCCCAAGAGAGCCTTTCCAGCCATTTCTTGTTCTTCATTTGATAGGCTGTCACGTGGTTTTCTCTTCCTCCCCTCCCCCATGGGGCCTTGCTGCTCTAATCCCTAAAACCAGGAACACGTGCTCTTGTTTGCACATCTGGCCTGGGTGAGCCTGGCTCCAATTTAAAAACCTACATGTTGGTCCAATTCCATTATTGGACAAGGAAATTCTGTTAACTGGCGGGCTCATTTGCATGTCATTACCCAGAATGCCTACCCAGCCCACAGATGTTTCCCAGACGCGGGGTGGGAAGAGAGCGGGGGTAAAGGTGATGGTGTGGAAACAGAGCGATTTGTGTATATGTTACTCAACATTCTTCTCCCTCTGTTTCGTATCAAGAGACATAATGTAATACAAAGTTAGGCATTTTCACCTCGCTTCGAGAAAATGTGCACTCTGATTTCAGGACATCTAAACAAGTGGAAACCAGAAAAACTAACCACCAGGTAATGTTCTCTTAAGGCCTACAGTTAAAAGAGAGGAGAACCGATTTCCATACCGTATTCTCAATGTTTGCCATGGAATTCTCTTTTCCTTGGGGATCGAAACAATTTTTTTTTTTTTTTTTTTTTTTTTTTTTTTTTTTTTTTAGTGATGTTAAACGGATAAAAGTGTGGAGGGTCTCCGTGGGACTCGATTTTTATAAGGCTTTTAATTGGATAACTGGCAGTCACACCATTCTTGTCTTCAAAATGGAACACATTTGGTCACAATGTAAACTTCTCTGTTGTTTTGTGAAAAATGTCTGAAGGCGTCTTGGCAACAGCTGTGAAACTGGGCTCTTTCCACACACAAAAAGTGACGACTTAGAATGCCCACGGTGAAAGGTTTGGGGGGGGGGGTTTCTGCTTATATCGTGCAAAGGAAGGAATGCTTCGTTCACAACAGAGACAAAAAAAAAGAGAGAGAGAGGGGAAGAGAAATGAGATCAAATATAAAATAAAATAAGATAAAATAAAGTCAAAACTATAATTGCTTTGGGGACTGAAGTTAAAACGCAGGTGTTTTGAGGGGAACATAAACATTTTTTTCCTAAATGAGGCGTTGAGGGCTGAGAGAAGGCAGTAAAATTAGTGGAATTACTGCCTGATTTTAACCAGATGATTGTTGCAGTTCGACACCAGCGAGTTTTCATTAGGGACTCTAATTTACAAGCCATTCAACACATTCCAGTGGAACACAAGTGCTCCCCCAGGTCCTAAAGAATGCCAGCTCTCCCACTTTATGGCAGAGAGGCCGGACTGCGAGGTTTTTAAAGGCCAACAGGACTACGGAAGGGAGCCCAAGATCTGCGAACTGGTGATGATCGCCCTGGCTCCCTGCAGGAGATGGTCCCAGGGAACCAACTTCTGTGCGACTCGGTCGCCGATCGCAGCCACGTGGTCGCTAGGCGTGGGCCCCGGGAATGGTGTTTCAGACGTGCCCGGGACACTCAAGTGTTATCCGTTCGCGTGTACCAGCATTAGATTATCTTCTGATTCGTGCCTCGGAGGGGATGTCTGGCCTGATTTCCCTCAACACTTAGGATTGGCGGTCACGCAACTGCATTCGGTAAATAATCTTGCAATGTTCCACGGCGTGTGTATTCCTGTTAAGCGTCAGGATTTCTGTGGTCTGCACCTCATGTAGTGCACCTAGACAGCTCATGTGTTTTTATTGTGATACGTTGGCACGTGATGTTGAAAAGCCATGTGTCGAGGTCAGGAGTTCAAACCCTGCTTGTAGTCGCAAACCTGCTGTCACCCCACCAAGGTCAACAAGGGGAACAGCGTACGAGAGCATCCCAAACCAAACTCGTCTCCTAAGGACGAGGCCACTGGGTGCCTCGGCAGAGCATCGAGGGCCTTATTCTGTAACCCAGAAACAGACCAGGCAGGCCGAGAGCATTTGAGATTTGAATACTCTGGAACAGAGGCTGGGCGTCATTAAAGCATCAGAAGTAAAATCAGCACAAGTGAACGTAACGTTCACTGGAAGACATGGCCGAGATCAGGCACCTGAACCCTTCTAGGTTCACAAAATCTCTCCAGTTGTAGTAAGTGGCCTCAACGTTGTGAGTGGTAACCCACTTGCCCAGCACTGGTGAGACTTGTCCACAACATCAGGAAAAGCCGACACAGTCCATTTACCAAGCCATATTGTCCCTGTTGTCCATGAAAAACACCAGCCCTTTGCTCCGCCGCAGGTATCCAAATGTTTCGTGCTCGTCTGGGCTTTACCATTCCTTTTTATCTTTTTGCCCTGGCTGGTGGAAGGTGGCACAGGCTGTGATCTACAGAACCTCAGCAGTTGTGTTTGTTCATATTTTATCCGTGTGGATTCTATACAGGGGTTGAAACTTAATTAAATGTTATTCTGCACATCCAGCAAGTACTCCTCTGCTGATTGGCCAAAAAAAAAAAAAAAAAAAAAAAAAAAAAAAACCATAATGAACAACGAAGCCAAAAACCGTAATAAACAACCAATTGAGAGCCAATTGGGGTGACAAAACCTTAGAGCCTCGTTTTTAAAAACCTGTATCTAGAGAACCAATACTAGAAGAAATAAAGATTTAATCCATAGGTAGATAGGCCACTGAAGGCACAGAGTTACTTTTGGTAATTCATGACTGAGAATGATTTGTCTCAACTCGTTTTATGGTAGGGTGCGCAACAAGATTAAAAGATTTTCTTTTTTTGGTTTCTCCAATTATATTAAAACCAAATAATTTATCTTCTGGTCATATAAAGGCAATGAATCATTACCTTTCTTAAAATCATGAAAATCTCATTTCTAACTCACAGCTAAAGAATCAGATCATTGTGACTTTCATATTTGCCCATAAAATTGTTTGTGACTTTTATTTTTATTTATTTATTTTTTTAATGTTTATTTATTTTTGAAAGAGAGAGAGCGCACGAGCGGGGTAGGGGCAGAGAGAGAAGACACAGAAGCCGAAGCAGGCTCCAGGCTCTGAGCGGTCAGCACAGAACCCGACGCGGGGCTCGAGCTCACAAACTGTGAGATCATGACCTGAGCCGAAGCCGGACGCTTAACCGACTGAGCCACCCAGGCGCCCCTGGAAGCGTTTTTAAAATGCGTGCCAAGACTTTATCTGTGTTGAACTTGGTGCCTCTATGAGATTTCATTTAGTTGAAATAGAAATCCAATTCTTCATTACAGTAACAAAAAAACAAAATCACAAGCTTTGTAATAATTATTATTTTCTTTGCCATCTCAACAACCGTACTGTGAATTAGGTAACCTAGCTGTTAAGAATTCTGTATTTTTACAGCGCTTGGGGGACTCCCGTCAGTTGAGCATCCGACTCAGGCTCGGGTCATGATCTCGCGGTTCGTGAGTTCGAGCCCTGCACCAGGCTCTGTGCTGACAGCTCGGAGCCTGGAGCCTGCTTCCGATTCTGTGTCTCCCTCTCTCTGTGCTCCTCCCCCACTCACACTCTGTCTCTTTCTCTCTCTCAGAAATAAAAATTAAAAAAGTTAAAGGAGAGGATTCTGTATTTTTACATTTTAACGTAGCTATATCAAAAAAACGTCCAAGTGGTAACAATTTTCTGTGAGCAGGGGTGTGTGGGGAAGTAGAAGGTAGGACTTAGGAAGGTGACTGAACCTGAGAAATTTATAAATAGAATTTTTTATGTTCCATTTGAAAGGGTCTCTGTATAGAATTTGTTAACTTTTTTATAAGACAAACTAAGAAGATAAAAATAGCTTGTAAAAAGGGGCGCCTGGGTGGCGCAGTCGGTTAAGCGTCCGACTTCAGCCAGGTCACGATCTTGCGGTCTGTGAGTTCGAGCCCCGCGTCAGGCTCTCAGCTGATGGCCCAGAGCCTGGAGCCTGTTTCTGATTCTGTGTCTCCCTCTCTCTCTGCCCCTCCCCCATTCATGCTCTGTCTCTCTCTGTCCCAAAAATAAATAAACGTTGAAAAAATTAAAAAAAAAAAATAGCTTGTAATCCCATCACCCAGAGAACTGTACATCGGTATATATGTATCTGGATTCTAGAACCATTGCTCTCATAGAGCATATGCTTCCTGCTAACAGTTTTTGCTTCTTTTAATTTAATGGTGTATCAAAAGTACTTTACCTTATCATGAAAGATTCTTCTGAACTAGGATTTCTAATAACTATAAACCTATTCCATTTAGGTATGAAATCCGTCATTCTGTGTTGGGCTTTGTTTGAGGGGCTTTCGCTGTTCTAAAGAACACCATGTAGTGGGGAAATACATGGTAACAGAAATTTTACATTTAATCTTTATTTGTACTTGTAATTATCTCCTCGGGATAAGTATAAAAATTTGAATTTTTAGGTAAAGCATGCGCACCTGCTGAAGGCTTTTGATTCCTTTTGACAAACGGTCCTTTGGAAATGTGGTCCTGCCCCAGTTTTCATGCCCAACAGCAAGATGTGGGAAAGCATTTTGGTCCACACAGGGCTTTTTCAAAACCTGTACATTTCGTAAGAAACCTGCGAAAGCTTTAGAAATACCTTCTCAACAGAATAGGCTGTCAGTTACGTTTGATCCATGGTTATTAATTGTGTGCTTACTCCTTGGTAGAGTTGTCTGTCCATTTATTTCGCATACATCACCTAATGTGATACAGACAAGAACCCCATGACAAACATCCTGTCCTCATTCCCAGGCTGTGAGATGTGAGAAGGTAAACTGCCTGCTCCACATTACACATATACCATGTATCAAAGCCTGGCCTTGAACCGTGATCTGTTTTACTTCAAACTCCAAGCTCTTAACTAATGCTAACCTGCCTGCTTCTGTCTTGTACTGATAACTCCCGATGAACCAAATACTGACCATTTTGCTCTACCGTACTGCTTGGCTTGTCCACAAACTGGCTCATAACCAGGATAAAGCTGCTTTTTTCTAGAATGAATGTTGAAAGGCTAATCTACTCAATCTGTAGATTCATGTTTTTCACACCTTTTACATTTTTGCTTCAGCCAGGGCACGGGCTACGTCTGGGTTCTGTTCGCGCTTACAAGGGCCTGCTGAGCACAGATGACCATGGAAGAAACAAACACACTGAAGAGGCTTCTGCCAACAACATTCTCCGGGCTGCTGGAAGAAAAACATACCACCAAAGGCAAAGCGATGTTTAGCCTGCACTTAAAAATGCAACTCTCCTGTTTCGAAACTCATTCGCCCCGTGGCACAGTCGGTGTTCAAACTTCACCCAAATGTATGAGCAGCTAGATAGAATATGTGACGATTGGGATTCGATTTTCAGATAAACCACGAAGCTGGATGAGCTCATGTGGTCCCAGATGCATTGTCTCCTCATCTTCAGGAAGAGGCTCATTCCCTGAGCATGGAAGGACCTTCCTTGAAAAAGCGGGAGCAACCATATCTAATCCCTGCTCTGCCTGGCAAGGAGAAAGCTCACCTACCTTCCATGTCAGGGCAAGAACCAGGATTCCTCTGAAATTCTTAAAACACTGCAGAGTAACGCCAGTAATATGATTCATCTCTGAGTGATTAAAAATGGAATTTATGGTACCAGAAGGAAAATGATAAACAATTTTAAATTCCAAAGGTGCGGGAATGCGCTCAGTCTAATAACCAAAAAAAAAAAAAAAAAAGAGCATGGCTTGGGGAATGTGAATATAATCAGTAACTCTGATTCACTTAATCATCTGAGTAACTGGGTATTTAGGAAAATAGACTAATCAATGGCAAAAGCCATTTGCCATTTAGAAGAGGTTGTAATATGTGGGCAAAGAGTTTTCAAACAGCAAAGATTCCGCGGGCTACTTTATGAATAATTCTTAGCATTGTGTCACTGGAGTCTTGCCATCTATAAAGTAAAAAGAACATCCATTCATTCAACAAGATCTTCTCGAAAGCCAGCCTTTGGCAGCCATGGTTCCTGTACTCAAGGTTCCTATAATCATGCGGGCTGTAACTTTACCGAAGACGTTTTAGGGAAAATAAGTAAATTTGATAAATGTCCTAAGTTATTCAAGTGTAAGACAAATAGCCGACGCGTGTCTTCCGGGAGAGCATCATCTAGTGGACAGACTTTCACACCCACTACATCAGTGAGTCTCACGGTTTCCTCAGTTTTGGCTTCTTCACCTTCAGAATAACAGGAATAGAGAAGGGGGGACAGGCTGATCTCCAAGCTCCCTTTGAGTTCTTATCCAATTTGATTTTCAGGATTTACTGAGCAATGACATTGTGCAAGATGCTGACCTGGGTACAGCTCCGATCTTTCCTGATTCGAAAAGCGAAGCAAGATGGAATCATGAAGTGCTAAGGTTCCATGGAAATTTTTTAAAGATTACCCAAGCAGATGGCACCGGACATTCTTAGAGCAGCAAAGTCTCCCTTAGCCTCGTAGAAGCAAGCTGACTTCTTCCAAATTTTCCCAATTTTGATGATTTGCATAACCCGATAAAATCTTTCTGCCTTTATTCCTGTGTTCCGCTTGCGGACCATTTCTCGGTGGGTATACTCGTTTGATTTTGCTAACTCACTCTTCAGTACTTTGTTTTTAAAGTGTCACGTTAACTACCTTTTGGATGTGCGAGGATGTGTATTCAGCACATTGCTGAGCTCAGACTGATTGGATCTGATCATGGCCTGAATGGCCCACTCATTTATTCCAGAAGGGTTTATTGAACTTTACCAACACATCACTGCAGTCCACACATTAGACAGCCAATTAGAGTTATTACCTTTCTCAGGGCAGAAAATAGATACGTATTAGTTAAGTTAGTGACTTCCAGTCTAAACTAACTTGATGTAGTTCAAGTCTCCTACCAGATTTTTAAAGTCTTGGGGTGCCTGGGTGGCGCAGTCGGTTAAGCGTCCGACTTCAGCCAGCTCACGATCTCGCGGTCCGTGAGTTCGAGCCCCGTGTCAGGCTCTGGGCTGATGGCTCAGAGCCTGGAGCCTGTTTCCGATTCTGTGTCTCCCTCTCTCTCTGCCCCTCCCCCGTTCATGCTCTGTCTCTCTCTGTCCCCAAAAAAATAAATAAAAGTTGAAAAAAAAAATTTTAAGTCTTGTCCAATTCCTTTTCCTATTCCCATCCTTTATCCACTTCTCATTGTTCTGTTCCCCTCGATTGCTTTTGCATCCATTATCTCTTGTTCTTGTTTTCAATTTCTCTTTTAATTTTTTTTTTTTTTTTTTTTTTTACTTACAATGGATTTTTTTACCCAGTCATCATGCATGGGTAGCAATACATTACATGTATAGTTATTCTGTGGCCCAGAATCCTTGACTTTAAATCAAGATGCAAACATCTGGGGTTCAAGGCTCCTTTCAAACTAAGACAACTTCAAGTTTCCAACGGTATTTCGAGGTAATTTTCTTCCAATTTAGCCTTAGAGGCTCCTTATTTTCTCCCAACTATTTTGTCTTAAGCCCCCCGGAACTTCTTTCATGATAGTACCGTCATCCACCCATCATCATCTCTCTCTCTGCCATTCCTTTATCTTTGCCAAGCTTCTAAACTGAAATTGCAAAGCTAATTTCCAGGAGGGAATAACCTGTCCTCTGTGTTCTTATGGATTTTTGTTTTGTTTTGTTTATGAGATACTAAGTAATCGGTTTTTTTTTTCCATTTTCAACCTTGTTATATGATCTCTTATTCCAACCAACAGAGTTTATCTTTCCCCAAATCATTCATTGGCAAAACCAGTACTCAACTATTCATCAGGCTGGTCGCAACGCCCATGCTCTTTCTAGTTATCATTAAGAGAAAATACAAAAGAAAAATCATGAGACTTTAAATACTATTTTTCTAAGTAGGCTCCATGCCTAATATGGGGCTTGAACTCATGACCGCGAGATCAAGAGTTGCATGCTCTACCCACTGAGCCAGCCAAGTGCCCCTAAAGACTAATTTTAAGTGGGTAGAAAGAGAGAAAGGAACATCACTAACAGAAATAAAGGAAACTTTTTATTAGTCTTTGTGTTAGGCTTGTCGTTAGAACTGATGTGTATAACAGCAGAACCTTCAAGCAGACGTGTGTACTGGGAATTTGGAAATTTATCATCAGAGTTCGGTAATAGCAGGTCCAGATACATAAAGTATGAAATCATAATAATAAAAATCATGGAATTTTAATGTTTGTCAGTAGCCCTAGAAAGTAACCTTCCAACTCCTGTATTTCCTAGATGGCATGTCTGTGTAGAAGCCAAGTGTGAGAGAAAGATAGAGTCATTGAGAAAAAAAAAGAAGAACAAAGGATTATGCTTTTTAAGAAAAGCCATAATTTGGGAGCATAAGGAAGAAAAAGAATCAGGGGAAGGAAAAAAGAAATAGAAAACCAAGATAGCTTGGGATCATGGCAACTCTAACCTTTGTTGCTATTAATATGGATTCTGTCACCTGACCCTATTTCCAAATCCCAAGGATGTTGTGTCTACAGATCAAGATAATTACCACTAGATGGCGCTATACCTTTCAGAGCCCTCATGCAGGGGGTCTTGTTGACAATGACTGTTGAGGATTCTTCTAGAGATCTTTTAAAAGCCAAGAGTGCTTTTGTAAATAAAATTATTTATTGAGCTATTTCCCCAAGTATTGACAACCTTTATAGACTATAAAGCTCCTAAGGATTTCAGAGTATTAATTTAATATGACAATAAATAAAATGGAAACCTATTCCAAGTTGAGCCATTTTGTGTTATTTTCGGGATTTCACTGCCTCTTCAGAAACCTCCTTAGGTACTTTCAGCCATGACAGTCTTCTTGCTTCTTCACCCCGATTCGAAAGCATCTGGGAATACACACATTTTTGTCCCGCCCCTAATAGCTTTCCCAACAGTTGACCTTGAAGCTTTTTTGCTGTTTGAAAATCTGGAAATATATTTTTGTGATCCTTGACAATCTCTACTGAAAATCACCAGTTCCGGATCCTTCCTCCAGACACTAGGTTTTTAATTGGATGGTCATTCAAGGACCTTTATCCGCAGGGCCCGTGGCAAAGAACATAATACAGCAACAGCTCAGTTGTCTACTTTGTGTTCATTCCCCTCTCCCTTCTTGCCAAAAGAACCTTGGATTTGTTTCTGATAGTCAGGTTCCCAGTTGAAGAAACTACATTTCTCAGTCGTCCTTACAAATAGAGACATCCAGAAGACAAATTTCTGGCCCATAAAATACCAAAATCAGTTGTTGAGTAAGGCTTGGTGGTAGGATCCAACCCAACAGACATGTACCTTTGAAAGATTTCTTCCTTTCCACTCTTCCTGCCTAAAATGGAGGTATAATGGCCGTAGTTGCCGTAAATCATTTTGCAACCATAAGATAACCTTGTGCTAAGGATCTGGAGCAGAAAGCCAGAGCCAGGCCCTCTAGATTTTATGGAAGCACCATGTTGTGAGGCAAAAAAAATATCAGATTGGCTAAACCACTAAAATTGTAAGGTCTGTGTTATTGAAGTCAAGGACCCATCTTTTTTTTCTTTAATTTTTTTTTCAACGTTTTTTATTTATTTTTGGGACAGAGAGAGACAGAGCATGAACGGGGGAGGGGCAGAGAGAGAGGGAGACACAGAATCGGAAACAGGCTCCAGGCTCCGAGCCATCAGCCCAGAGCCCCACACGGGGCTCGAACCCACGGACCGCAAGATCGTGACCTGGCTGAAGTCGGACGCTTAACCGACTGCGCCACCCAGGCGCCCTGAAGTCAAGTACCCATCTTAACGCATCTTGACAAACTCTAGACTGTGTGTGTATCTGTGTGAGGGACGTCGCATGTGAATGTCGATCTTAGCACGCATCTATCAATAGATAAATGATAGATAGAGTCTTATGGTATTCAGAGTCTATTCGGACCCTCTAATCATCTTTTACATTTATATAAAAGTGGTAGAGGCCATTGTGAGATCTCCAAAAATCTTCATTGTTCCACTCCGTGTTTATTTATCTAATTAGTTAATCAATTAATAGAAACGCTATAACCCCAAAGGACCTTAGCAGTTTTATCCTCTTGATACTTTTAGCCAGCACACAACAAAATATGATCCACTGGTTACCAGTCTTGTTGAACGTTCCCCAAAACCTAAATGGGTTTCCTAGGATTTGAGCTTCGTGGTATATATTAAAATTTTTGAGGAAATCTATGCTAGAGAAACTTGGTTAACTTTGCCTTTTCCTGACCTATCTAAGGAAACCCCGAACGTCCCTTAGAGCACGTTGGCAGGAAACTATCTGGGGGAAGCACTTAGACTTCTTTGAATGTCTTATGGGAGAGCACAGACTGAGCGGTCAAGTCACCAAATTCTGGAAGTTTTCCGACAGAGGCCAAAGGAGAAGGGACATTCAGGGAGGAAGAACATTCAAGGTGATCACACTGTCAAAATCCATTCAAGAAGCTCAAGAACAAAGGCGGGGAAAAGGCCATCAGCGGTGCCAATTCTATATTTGATGTCCCGATGTCCTTTAGCCAAAGCCTACGTTCTTTTGAGTACCAGACATCTAGCCCATCCCTCCCCAAATAATGTCTAGTGTCTCCTTTGGGCAAAGGTAAGGACATTTTAATAATTTGCATTTTCGATAGTCTTATTTGCAAGCTCCCCGTAAAAATGTGTGGCTGATAGGAGCTGAGTTCTTTCTCCGTCTTTCAGATGCCCCACTTTGTACTTGGAGTGCCAGTTAACCTTAGCAAAAAATTATTGTCAGCAATAAATATTTACTTTTCAAAAATATCCTGAGGAGACTTGAAACAATATGGGCAAATCTCTCTGGTACTGTTTTTTCATTTAGAGATGACAAAAAGTCTGGGGAAAAAGTGACAGTTTTAAGGGCTTTAAAAATATCTAATGCTTTAGGTTGGAAATTGGCGGTGAGCCAGGTCCTGTCTTAAAGGGACAGACACTTTATTATACTTTCTAATTCTTCCAAAGTCTGTCTTTAGGATATATGAGCTGCCTCTAATATGACTACTGTATTCTCATCCTCTGGTGGTATACTCAGGTCTCAGCTCATAAATTGAAAATTGAGGATCTGTAAATCAGGCCAGACTATTTCAGAGAGCCATTGTGAATTTCCAGTCAAATCTTCCAGTTTATCTTAAATATTTCATCTTAATGTCACCTTAAGAAAAGTCTTTCATTCAAGTCAGTTACAACATCAAGTTCTAAACTGATTACACTTCTCTACTGACCTTCTGCTAGGAGACTGCTTTCTGGCATTCATGTCACTTCTATTCACCCATTTTTGAACTAAAGAGGGACTTGGAAAAAAAAAAAAAAAGAACTCAGGGGCGCCTGGGTGGCTCAGTCAGTTGTGCCTCCGACTTCAGCTCAGGTCATGATCTCGCGGTTCGGGAGTTCGAGCCCCACATCGGGCTCTGTGCTGACAGCTCGGAGCCTGGAGCCTGATTCGGATTCTGGGCCTCCCTCTCTCTCTGCCCCTCCCCTGCTTGTGCCCTGTCTCTCAAAAATGAATAAATGTAGGGGCGCCTGGGTGGCTCAGTCGGTTAAGCGTCCGACTTCAGCTCAGGTCACGAGCTCGCCGTCCATGAGTTCGAGCCCCGCGTCGGGCTCTGGGCTGATGGCTCAGAGCCTGGAGCCTGCTTCCGATTCTGTGTCTCCCTGTCTCTCTGCCCCTCCCCCATTCATGCTCTGTCTCTCTCTGTCTCAAAAATAAATAAACGTTAAAAAATGAATAAATGTAAATTTAAAAAAAACAACCCAGATGATTGGACTATAAACAAATAGAGAACAGTACCCCCAATGTGGACACTGCTAGCTGCTCTGTAGGAAGAAGCAGTTGAAAGGATTGCTTTCTGTTCCTTATTTGCTATTGATCTTTTCGTTGCCATTTTGTTCTAAATGTCCACGCTGAACTTCAGACTACCCTGAGGTCTGAGGTGAGTGACTCGGGTTACACACTAAAGCAACCACCCTAAAGTAGTGGCTAAACATCTGTTATAAAAATTATTCTTTTTCACCGTCTCGGTATATTCGTAAGCATGTGAACTTCTGCCAGCACTGATTGCCCTTGGATGGCTGAAAAAAAAAAAAATCGCGTCCCTCCTTTTTTCTTCATTGGAATCACTGTTCATCAGGTTAAATGGAGTTGAGAATATTTCCATGTCTGTTTGTTTGTACAGGAATCAACATATCCCACACTTACTCACCCAATAACAAGTTTTATGTTGAACTTTCTTGTCATTTGATCTGGCATTTAATAACCTGTCAGTTGAAAGAACTTTAAATAAACATTTGTGTATAATATTTAATACAATTCAAGGGTACGTGCCCTGGGGCCAAAGACGAGTCGACAAAAGTAACATATATATATATATATATATATATATATATATATATATATATTACCTACACATCTTAATCCTTTAGTCCTTGAGATTTATAGCCAACAGCCTTAGATCCACAAGAATCCAAAAATAAATAAGGTAGTAATATGCGTATGATTCAACTTCCTGTGCAAGACCCTGTTAATTGCTTCCCTCCATTCTTTCTAATCAGCTCCCACCCACAGAATCAGCAAAGAGACACGGAGCAAGGTTATTCGATTTGTGCCAAAATAACTTGCGATTAACTTGACGTACAAAAGGAAAAACGTGTCAGGTGTCCAGTCTTCCCAGAAGCAAGAATCCCAGCTGGGTCAAGGTTGGATTGGTGGATTAAATCCTCCACACCAGACCTGAGGATGGGAGGCCAGCTCGATGGTGTGCACCAAGTCAGAAAATCTCAACCGGCTGAGGTTGGGGTGGTAACATCCGTTGTGTGGCCTGGGCCAGGGAGAAGATAATGGAGAAGGGGAGAGGCTACTAGCAAACTGGAATGCTTACACTCTCACCACTGAAATGCATTAAAAAAAATTTTTTTTGAAAACCCACAGATGTTAAAATAACTGTGTCAACCAATCAGAGAAGAACAGAGGCAGAATTTGGTCTGCCAGCAAGAGACCTTGGTCTTCGTGAGGAATGTAAACTAGACGGCTGATCGTAAAATGCAGCTCACTTGGCTCGATCAAGAGCATAAAAGATATTAAAAATGAGCCGTACGGAGAATTGGATGGGCCAGAATTTTGTACAATTGATTCATTATTTTTCTGTGCTACCAAGGAGGGACTTGTATAAAATTCAAAAAAAATGGAGCAGAGACCAGATTTACACTTTTGTCTACGTCAGAGGTGGAGCAGCTTCGTGGGTGCTTTCATGTATATCAACATATATGTGTGTGTGTGTCTGTGTGTGCTTTTTTAAAATAAAAGGGAGATATGGGAACCAGAAAAGATGGCCGTGGAATATCATTTGTTGTCATCCACTTGTCTGAAGTTCTCAACAGGCTTCACCCCATGCTGTTTGCTCATTATTGGTATTTCGATGTTATAGTATTACAAAACGGTGTTCACCCCCCTCAAGCTCCTCTGCCAAACGTCCTGTCCTTAAATTGGGCCAATTGCAAAAAAAAAAAACACACACACACAAAAAAACCCACACTTGCTTTTTCTCTCTCCTAAAGCTAAAAGAGTACACCACCTCATTACAACTGAGTTGGCACAGCAGAGAAAATTCTCAATCCATCTATCACCCGAGTTTCCACAATGAGGTCTGCAGTCCTCGGTGTCTTAGGAAAAAACTGTTTCCGAATTTACCTCAGGTATTGGATGAGATTTCATTTAGGTCGTCATGGTGCTGTGTAAATTTGCACTCCAAATGGTAAAGCGAGGGGCGCCTGGGTGGTTGAGCGATCAATCGACTCTTGATTTCGGCTCAGATCACGATCTCACAATTTGTGGGATCGAGCCCCACATCAGGTTCCTCAATGAACATGGAGCCTGCTTGGGACTGTCTCCCTCTCTACCTCTCCCCCACTTGCTCTCTCTCTCTCTCTCTCTCTCTCTCTCTCTCTCTCTTTCTCTTTCTCTCTCTCTCTCAAAACAAACGAATAAACGCTTTAAAAAAGGTCGAAGAGATTTTTACCCCTATTCACCAAACTAGAAATTGGTTAAAATATATCAAATCGAAATTGTAAAGGTATTCAAGCTTAAGAATGTCATCAGTGACCTACAAACCCACTTCCTGTTCCACAGGTAATTCTCAAATTTCAAAATTCAAAAATGTGATAGGATATCGACATGCAAACTGAACCCAACATACAGTCAAATGGTTTCCCTGCCAAGAAACAGTTCCATGTCAACCATCTATGGCTCCCTACTGGCAAAGACACAAGAGAATCACTATCACGGGCCATTTCTAATATGGCTACCAAAGACCATTTTTCTCTGTCGACAGTATTACTCCAAAGGGCTGTTTCACACTGACAGGCCCTGGTATATCACCAACCGTGGTTGTAGGGAGTACAGAGTCACACCCTATGGCAAAAACAAACAAAAAAACTCAAAGAAAATTTAAAAGCCCTGAATTCCAACTCATTGAGCTTGACAGGCTGTGTTTGCTTAATTAAATACATTATAGATTAGCTCTGTCAAAACCTACGTTCCTTAAGAAGATCGGTGGAAGGATAACTTAACGTTGGGCATCATAATGATCTTAGAAATGGCTACGTTGCTCAGTAAGCAAAAAGTATGTGTTCAATGAACAAAAATGTGTCTGTCACACCAGTGACTATCACACCATTGATACTTTCTGCTGTAAATTATAAACAATATTCGAGATTTCCTCTTTCCTTCTTCCAGTTCCCTAGCTTCTGAATGCCTTTAATAAACTTTATCGTAGAGAATAGGCAAAGATGTCTTCTCGACACAAAATATATGGTTGGGTTTTTTGTTGTTGTTGTTATTTGGGTTTTTTTGGTTTTTGTTTTGTTTTGTTTTGCTTTTTTGTTTTCTTTTTCACAGCTGCTTATTCCTGTTTCTAGACCGGGTGAAATCAAAGAGCATCCCTTCAACCATGGTGCTGATTCTGCAGTTACCGCAGCGCTCACTTTCTTCCTGGAGAACATCCCCGACGCCATCATTTAGAAATGATTTTAAAATTCCGAAGCGCCATGTCAATCCCACCCAAGGCCCTCTGTTCCTCCATAAAAACATGCTACATTGTTAGTCCAATGTACCATACCAACAAGCCATGAGCTGGAACATGGAGCTGCTGGCAGAAAACATAGCAGAATCATTTTTATTAGGTTTTACCTCAGCAGGAAGGGTAGAGTGACCCCCAGATGCAAAACTAATGGGCAGCGAACAAAGAGGGTAAGACCGGGTTTTCCTTACAAATCAACAGGCTCTTGTTCCTGGGAATTGGTATCTGCCTCACATCCAACTGGCCAAAGTGTTATACCTGGCTGGGTTTAATTTGTTATTTATGTCAGCTTTGCATATTTGTAAGGTTCAAGGGTTTATTGCCCTGGCCTGACCTTGCCAAGTCAGAGTTAACATGTGGTTCTCTAGTAGCTGTTTCTTTCTAATAAACTTTACTTGAAAGAACATGTGTGATAGATTTTGCTCATGATGAAAAAGAACAGTTCTATGGTCATTGTTCTCCCATTTGGTTTTGAAGTTCTGTTGAAAGTCACCTCTGAACTTAAAAAAAAAAAAGATCCAAAATATTGGATATTGAAAAGTCTCTTTTAAATTTCATTGCAGACCCATATCGTACTTTACGTTTTAAAAGGTTGCCTTGTTTGTGACTGTTCCGAGAGATGAAAACCATCTGAGAAGCCAACCCAAAGAATAGGTTTGCAAATGGTTCATAACATGGGATACATCGTTTAATTTTGGTTGTGAGAATTATTACAGTTTATGGAGCCATCTCGGGTTTAAAAAATTAAATAAAATAGCTCAACTAATAGGTAAGTAATTTGTTTTTGTTTGCCCAACCATAGGATATAAGACAGCAGAGTAAATGAACATTATCTATGACGTGCCTGGTTCCATATCATCTTTAATATTTGGAAGCTACTTTGAAGGTAGAATATATCTAATCTATGGCAATCATTTCAGGCCTTTCAACGCAAGGACCCAACTTCCATAGCATTAGGAATTGGCACCTGCAGGAACCCTCCTACACTGTTGGTGGGCATGCAAACGGGTGCAGACACTCTGGAAAACAGAGGAAGTTCCTTGAAAAGTAAAAATAGAACTACCCTATGACCCAATCATTGTACTACTAGGTATTTACCCAAAGGATGCACAAATACAGATTCAAAGGGGTACATGCACCCCAATGTTTATAGCAGCATTATCAACAGTGTATGTATATATATATATATATATATAAATATATATATATACATATATATGTATACACACACACACACAGTGTATACACACACGCGCACACACACAATGGAATATTACTCAGCTGTCAAAAAGAATGAAATCTTGCCTTTTGCAATGATGTGGGTGGAGCTAGAATGTATTGTGCAGAGTGAAACACGTCAGAGAAAAACAAATACCATATGATTTCACTCATCTGTGGAAGTTAAGAAACAAAACACATGAAAATAAGAGAAGGGAAAAAAAAGAGAGGGGATACAAAGCATAAGAGACTGTTATCGATAGAGAACAAACTGAGGGTTGATAGTGGGAGGTGGGTGGGGGCATGGGCACAATGGGTGGCCGGTATTAAGGAGGGCACTTGTGATGAACACTGGGTGTTTGTTATATGTAAGGGATGAATCGCTAAATTCTACTCCTGCTACCAATACACCAGTATTACACTATATGTTAACCAACTAGAATTTAAATAAAATTTGGGGGGGGTGGGGGAAGGAATTGGTTCCTGAAAAGGCACTCCCCTATCCGTTGAGGGTGACTTGATGTGATCTGGTTTGCCTGGGTCTTAACCGGTTTTAAAACAGAAAGCCCCCTCTTCCAAGAACCCCCTCAGACCCAGGCAGACTGAGATGATGAGTTACATTATATAGCTCCCGTATCTAACTGGATCCTTTTTCTTTGGGTTACTCGATGGTACCTGTATAACATAAATCTCGCCTTGAGGGCTAATGGATGGAGACATTAACCAAAATCTAAACAATAAATTTATCAGCTCGTTCATCGGAGGGAACATGAATCGACTCCAGCTCACGCTGTGGAAGCGGACATCAACGTTAAATTGTTCGCTTTAGGGGCGCCTGGGTGGCTCAGTCGGTTGGGCGTCCAACTTCGGCTCAGGTCATGATCTCACAGCTTGTGAGTCCGAGCCCCGCGTCGGGCTCTGTGCTGACAGCTCAGAGCCTGGAGCCTGCTTTGGATTCTGTCTCCTTCTCTCTGCCCCTAACCCACTCGCATTCTATCTCTGTCTCTCTCAAAAATAAATAAACATAAATAAATACATACATACATACATACATAAATTATTCCCTTTTGTGAATTTCACAATGACGAAATCAGTTAACCCGGCTAAAAAAGCATTTTAAATCTTTTATGCTCATTATTAGTTCTCTTTCCTTTCTAATGTTTTTTTTCTTCCTGTTCCACTTTCGATTTTCACTGTGAAACCCTGGATCCTGCCTGAGGACCTCAGACCATCGGGGAAACAACATTATGTTAAAATCTAGCTGTAACAGGACTGATCTGGGGAAAAGAAAGGCTATGAGTAGGCAGGCTCCTGACGGTCTGCACTTGGGGCTCAACACTTATCTTCTCCAGAAAACCAGAATGAAAATGGGCACCAAGTTTTACAGACACTTGGTCTTACAGAGTCCTTACCTTAGATAGCACTTTCTTTTTGACCATGTGTGAATAAACTAGTTCGTGCTCAGTTTCATTACTTAAAATTGATATAGGATTAAAACCATTAGAGCTTCTACAATACAATCAAAGTCAACTTAGTTCAAAGTCATGTGATCTGGGAGTCAAGAAGAAAACCATTTGGAGATTTAGAAACACAGGAGATAGATTTATAGATCATATATACATTTAGGATATTTACGAGATGCATATATCTACATATATCTATACCTATGTATGTATCGAATGTGAAGATATTTGGAGATACAGATATATATCATATAATATATGTGATCAATATTTCCAACTCTGTGTACAACAACCAGAAAGGGAAAGTGAGAGATTAAAAGATAGTTATTTAAATAGATTTGTGTTTCAAAGCCCCCCCCCCCAAAATACTACAAGGTGTATCCAAGGAATATTTTTTCCCTAGATCTCTACATGTTATGAGGGCATCTCTGTGTCAGTGGGCAAACTGGGTGAGGTACCCTTTCTACATCCCTCCAGCCCTACACCCCTTGCTCCTATGGCCTCTTCCCTCTGTCCCTGTGCTGCTGTCTATTTCCTTCCCTGGAACACAAGTACGCACTCACCCTTCCTCACTAGAGCCCCGTGCTCAGAATGGTGCAAATGTGCCTGTGTCAGGGAGGTGAGGAAACAGAGTGGGGAGATGAATAGCTAGATGTGAACAGGCCCATACGTGCATTATTGGGGGTTTATATCTTCCTTTGAAGTATACAGCATTAGCCACTGTCAGGGAGAAGATACCAAGCCAGACAGTAATTGCAATAATGGAAGAGACAAATGGTCTATGTCCCCATTAAAGTCATCAACACCTCTAATTTTTGAAAGGGCCTTGTTTGAAATACAGTAATTGTGATTATGTTGTCCATAAAGACTACGGGTGATCAGCAATTGTAAGCATTTCCAGGGCCTTTCCAATATCCTTCTGAACAGAGCTAACTAAATCTAAACGCTAAAGCAACATTTATTGCTGAATAACCTTACAGAAAGGGTGTTTGATAATGTTCAAAAGTTTAATCCAGTGTCTAAGCAACACCTTCCATTTGTAACAATTTCTCTTTTTTTTTTTCCGATCTTTTTTTTTTTTTCTTTTACATCTCTGTTGTTAAGTCCTTTAATATACAGCGTTTGCTCCAAAACCAAAGAGCCTGGTCCTGCTTCCTCATCCCGATGCTGTGCCCAACCCTTGTTTGTAATTACGCTTCCCGCATTGTCTTGATAATATCCCCCTGGGCACCCCTGCTTCTCCTCTAAAGGTCTCCTCTTTCTCCTTGGCCTGCCTTTTTTTTTCCCCCTCTGAGCCTAATAATTATGTTTCCACAAGGTCGCAGTTGGAAAACAATTGACAACATAACATCCATAGCATGTTGTAGACAGAACCCTCAAAGTTGAATGCCAAGTAGACGAATGGAGAGTTCTCATCTTTCTCAAAATCCCAAGGATCTGATTCTCCTGATAAATATGCTTACTTTCAGGGAGACAAAACTGCCAGGAAAAAAAAAAGAAAGAAAGAAAGAAAAAAAAAAAACAACTAGTCTCATCTCAGAGGTCACTGGCCATTTTGAACTGATCGTTTGGAGTTGAACATGAGCCATGAGGTTCTCAGTTCACATCAAAGAATGTAATCATTCCAATTAGGAGAAGCTGCATCACATAAGTGATGGAGACCAAACGGTATAAAATTAATTTGATGTGAGGTATCATCGGCTGATTCTCCATTACGTTTCTTTGAAGTATCTAGCATTTAGTCTGAGAATAACTGTTTCAACCACACACCGGCTACCAGAAAAACCTCACTGTTAACAACGTTCCTTCCTTCTGACTCTCTTGACCTATCAAAAGCCGAAAGTCAACACTTTGCCAGTTTTAATCTTCAGCGAGGTCCTGGGCCGTTGGAACTGGTACGAAGTGAAATTTACGGGCTAACATTTAGCTGTTAAATTATTCTCCAAATCAGTCGAGGTTACTCTCCACTCTGGCGAGCCATCTTTTATTAGCAAGAGTAAATATATAAAAGCTTACTGTTAAAACACTGAGCAGCTCTCCTCTGTCAAGGCCTTGAACTGCAGTGTCCACTCCATTTGGAAGCCTCTGTTTCTCTTTTTCTCCCTTTGTTTAAAATATGCTGACCACACAGTGACCCCCTCCTAACCCATCGGTCGAAAATTACAACCAGCCACACAAACGAGCAGCCCGGGGTCAGAAGGAGCAGGGTCTGCTAAAAGTTAGTAATCATACATTAATTCCCTGACATAATTAATCAAAATGAACCCCCGTTATCTAGCAAGAAACCTTTAACCTATTACAAAGGGGTCAATTTGCGAACCACTTGAGCCTGTGAGTTCGGTACAAACAGCATACTTCCTTCATCCGGGATGCCCTAAGTAGGGAAAAATGCCTTTGAAGTCCCAAATCTACTAGATTTAGATATAATTTCATCAATCAAGTTAAAAGCCTGCCTCCCTCCAGAAGGATTTCGTGGAGCCCTGTCGACCAGCTTCGTGGAGCGGTGACTGAAAATCCATTTGTAAGGCTTTTCCAGTCACGAGTCGACTAGAGATGGTCTGACCTGACAAAAGAGCCAAGGGTGTATCAAATAGAAGAGGAAGAAGAATGACTTGTGGAGGAACCTGCTTCTCCCTTTGTAAGAGGAGTAGCGAATTAGGTGTTTCTTATGCGCACAGACGGGTGTGTGCCTCCATCTACCTTTCTTCTAAATGCCCAGTATTTGGAAGCCGAACCCGCCGTGTGTTTGGGATCCATACGTACTTGGGCAGTCAGAGGGAAAGAAAAAGCAGAGTTCGAACTGTACAGCTGTAATTCAGAGAACTTTTTCGTAGTTTCACATGTGTATGAGGGAAGTTTGCCCCCATCGTAAGGCAAGCATCGTAATGAGACACACGTAGGTGTCCCATCTACAGAGAACATGGTCCAGAAGCATGAACCACGACCCTTCTGACTATATTCCTCTTTCCAACTACTTCCTCCATCTCCTGAGACTGATGGTGCTTCCAAGAGCTCAACATACCTTCCGCTGAAACTGTGGCATCATCACGTGCTTAGGAACTTCTTTCTATCACATCGCCATTTCGATGCGAAGACGAAACTCAAGAGAAGGCACGTTGAAGCATTAGCTATCTTTTGAAACAAGTTAGCAGGTCAGTACTGGTGGTGACGTATCTCAGAGGAAAATTATGGTAATCCGGTGTGAAATTCAATGTCTGTCATGGCACAGACACAACTCTTATCATGGTCCCCACGTGAGAAGTTGATCCTGGCAGTAAGGCCATATCCTTGCGGGGAAGGTTCCGTCTACTTCAGATGGTTTTTCAGTCAATGCCTCTGTTTTGTTTAACTTTTACTTTTCCTCTTCTTGGAACAAGTGCTTTCCTCCCAATCTCATTAGACACGCTTTTCACTGAATGTGATCACTGCAGTGGGCGGCCGACATTGGCCGGGAGGGTCTTCGATATGGTGGTATCATCACATGGACTTGAACAGTGTGCTTAGTCCTTCCAAACCGGTAGATCCTTGAAGGCACCGCAATCTTCACCTTGGTGTTTAAGTCTTGAGTCTGTTTTCAAGAAGAAATGGAGGCCCAGAGAGATGTCATACCTTAACTGAGAACACACATCTAGCAAGTGGCTAAGTCGGTGTTCAGATCCGGACCAGCTTGCCTTCAGACTAACCCATTCTCACCGATTCAAACTCTTTTTATAATAGGCAGCATCTGCGGGTGACTCTCTTTATAACAAATTCATTTTTTAAAAATTGGAGGGGTGCCGGGTGGCTCAGTCAGTTAAGCTTCTGACTTTGGCTTAGGTCACGATCTCGCGGCTCATGGGTTCGAGCCCCGCGTCAGGCTCTGTGCCGACAGCTCAGAGCCTGGAGCCTGCTTCGGATTCTGTGTCTCCCTCTCCTTCTCTCCCCCCTCCCCCTGTTCTCTCTCTCTCTCTCTCTCTCTCTCTCTCTGAAAAAAAAAAAATAAACATTATTTTTTTTTAATTTTAAAAAATTGTAAAAAAGGAAACTTTCAAAAAAAAGCTTGTGTGGAGATGAAACATAAAACAAGGAGCCAGAACATGTCCTTATTTTTCTAAGTCTAACTCACCACCCAGAACAAGGAAGGGGAAATACGTCCTCTGTCTAGTTTATTTGCTCAGCTGGAACAGCAACCCACAAAACCAACCCGGCTCTCAATTCAAGCCCCGCTGCTCCTCTCTTTCGGTCCTAAGAAGTAGCTAGCTCGTCTCCTCCTCAGGGTCTTTACCGGTGCTGTTCCCGCCTTCTGGAATGCTCTTTCCCCTCACACAGATCTGCGGGGACCTTGACACCCTCCAGCTGGCAACTTCAGTGTCCCCTCGACGGCAAAGCCTAATTTGGCCTCCGCATCTGAAGCCGTTTTTTTTTTTTCCTTCTCTCATCCAGCCATCGCATTATCCTCTACTAGGTTTTGTTCTCAGCCGCCAACAGAATCCAAGTACACTGTTTATTTTATTTGTTTTACATCTCATTCCTTCCCATCTCTCCCACCCAGTGCAGGCATCCTGTCTGGCTGGCCGGCCGTCACGTTCCCACGGCCCGGCGCAGTGCCCGAATGAATGAGTGAATGCATGCGTGGCTTCTGGCAAAGTCATGCCTCGAGATGGAGTTTCTGGAGACTAATGCTTTATTCAGCTGTCTATGGGGGTGTTGCAGAGGGAACAACCACGGCTACGGGGGGTTCTGTGACTTGGGACGGCAGCAAGGAGGCCGAACTCCTCCTTTGACAAAGCCCTAAGGGCAAATCCAAGGACTTTCTGTTCTGCACAAAGGTTAAGGAACTGTATTCTCTCTTCTCTAAAGGGATCTCTAAGGATAAGCATTTTGATGCTTTCTTTGGCTTTATCGCCCTGCTAGGTGCCTTCTACAGACAGTCCTGTTTCAAAAGCATGTATGACAAGAAACTCAGAGGCTCACTCTTGCTGGAGGGCCCCACGTGCCTGGATTATGACATACACTTCTCAGGTTCTCCTAAAAAAACCCTCACCCCCATTCTGTTGAGGAGAACAGAGAGGCTCCCTGAGGACAAAACTTGGGAAGACGTCCAACTCCAAATCCCGTGCCCTGCCCCCATCGTGCGCCATAGTCGGCATTCCAAACAGAAGGCCCCCAACACTAACGAGCACGTGAATGCGAGACATACACAACAGACATTGTGGAACAAGTTCGTGAGACTCATCATTTGAAAATAACCCAGTAAAAATCACCAACGCTTCATTTGAGATAATATGCTACCATCATTCACCCAATTACGGGAAGACAAGAGTAGATGGTCCCTTTCAAAATGGCTGGCGAATAGCCCAGAGCTGTGTCAAGGCCACCCCAACGTGGCGGGTCTTAGGATGCTGATAGGTCAGTAGGCAGACATCCCATGGGCTCCTTCACCTGTGTTTGTGAGTGTGCAAACGGGGAGTGTGAACAGTGCCCTGCAGTCACCTACCAGGATGTAGAGCGCGAACACATGAGAACCTTGATCCATAGAAGCCTCTGGAAGCGCTTCCTCTAAAATCTCCCGGAACTCTGAGATGATAGACACCCAACGCTGTCCTCCTTGCCGAGACTGGATGGTCACACGTGCCCCAGCTGCTCCCACCCCTGCAAGCCCTTCCTCTGAGCCACTTCTCATTGGAGCCAGGTCGTAGCCAGCCCTGGGTCTCCGTCCTTACCAGAGAGCAGTGATGGCCCCCAAACCCCGCCCTCCCTGGGCCTGCGCAGCCCAAAGGGTGCTGCTGGCCCCACGCATTTCCAAGCCCGAAGCTCCTGGGGAAATGTGAGACGCGGGCCACCCTGCTTGCCTTTCAAATGGGAGAGCAACCTTGCTGGGAAAATGTGTGGATGAAATACGATGCTCAGCAGGCCGCACCTCCACGGGGCTGTCCAAACAACGGAGTCACGCCAAAATGGCCCGCGCTCACACGGCCGAGTGACGAGAGAGGCAATTGTAATCTCGTGAGCTGTCCGTACGTTCGTTCTCGTTCACGTCAGGTACGTTCCGACGATACGAGGCAGGCGGCAGGATTTTATAACTTTGCGAGGGCTTCGCAAGCAAAGACAAGCCCCCAATTGCACAGTGGATGTGCAAAGAAGGAAAAAAAGTCGGGGAAGAATCTCTAAAATTGCTCCTATTCTCAGGAAAGATGCAAGTCGAGGCCCCAAAGGCTACTCATGACAACCCACCGATCCGCTCATCGGAGCCCTTCCAGAAATTTCTAATCACATGTTTCCCCCTTAACAAGGAGGGAGGGAATCATATTCCGTTAAATTTATATCTCCCATATTCTCCCAGTGAAACAATTTATTTTATTTTATTTTATTTTATTTTAGGAACAACCGGAGGTATTTATTTGACAAAGTCATTAGAACCCAGTGAAGGAGGCTCGCTGTTAAATTATGGGAAGCTTGACGTACAGCCTGGAAGAGAAGTCTTAGCCAGGAGAGGAAATGTTTAGCACCTCACAACAGACCGTGGTCTTAAACATTACTAACAAAACTCTGCCGACTGAGTGTGTCCTCCACGAATAGATGCTTTCTGGAGACAGAATTCGGGGCCTCCAAAGCAATTTCCACCCTGGTTCTTGGGAAGGCCTCTAGCAGGGCGGTGGTTCTTTCCAGGACAGAAGATAAGACGTCAGTATGAGCTTGTGCTAGAATCAGAAGAATTTGAGTTCAAATCCCAGCTCTTCCCCTACTAGCCCGTTGACCTTGAGACGGTTATGTGGGTCTCCAAGCCTTGGTTTTGCCATCTGTAAGACGGGGACATCAACTTTGACTTTATGTTGTGATTATGAAGATGGGGGTGGGGGGTTGCACCTAAAAAATGAAGACGATTGTTTTATTCCTGGGATATTTACCTAGTACAAATGTGGGATAGTTTTCACTACTCTAAACCGTACATTTCTTTGAAATGAATTCAAGTTCTAAGTCTCCTGGGATGAATCATATTGTTCTAACTGTTCACAGATGAGGAATTTGGATTTGAAGCTAAACTATAGAACCCAAAGGGAATTCTTCCCAGGAAGCATTGGCTCCAGTTATTAAAAATCCTTTTGTTTTTGTTTTTTATTTGTTTTCCTAGGACAGCTGTACTCAGGAGACATTGCAGGGCACCCCGGTGTATCTCAAATGATCTCTAAGGATATTGAGAAATCTTCAAGTTATTCTCAAATAATTTTTTTTAAAGAGTAAACTCCCTTGGGTTTTGGAATTAGCGTTTACCCTATATGGACCTATTTGGTTGGGCGACGATGTTATGGAATGTTGAAAGAAATGGGGTGCCAAAGGCCCAAAAGATTGGGTCTCTCCCTCTTTCTGTCCTTCCCTGCTTACACGCACTTGTGCACACTCTCTCTCTCAAAATACATCAATAAACTTTTTTAAAAAGTTAAAAAATAAAAATAAAAGAATCGTGCAAATGCCGTTCAGAAATGAGAATGGGTTCTCCCCCCTTCTCTAAAGATGTTACTCTGAAGAAATGATAATCTACCTAAAATTAAAGTCAATACACAGCACAGAGGTGTTGAGGACAACTTTTTCAGAACTTGTAGTTGTTGTAAAGAAAAGAAAAGAGAAAAGAAAAGGAAAAAGAAAAGAGAGAAGAGAAGAGAAGAGATGAGATGGGGTGCCTGGGTGGCTCAGTCGGTTGAGCGTCTGACATTGGCTCGGGTCATGATCTCGCGGTCCATGAGTTCGAGCCCCATGTCAGGCTCTGTGCTGACAGCTCAGAGCCTGGAGCCTGCTTCAATCCTGTGTCTCCCTCTCTCTCTGCCCCTCGCCTGCTCACACTCTCTCTCTCTCAAAAATAAATAAACATTAAAAACAATTTTTTTCTTAAAGAAAAGGAGAGAAACACCAAGCTACTTGGCTCCAAAGGTGTCCTTGAATAGCATAAGCAAATAATAATAATAATAATAATAATAATAATAATAATTAATAAATAAACACCTCTCCGTCATTTTAAATGATTTCCAAAATGAAAACATCACTAACTTGATTGGGTTGAAAAATCCACCAAGGATCATCCCTTATTCTGACTGGTTCTCAGAGTTCCCATTTGAAAATGTGGTGAGGACGTTTCTCTGTCAGTGACAAAAACTCTTTTTTGATATGCTCAGACCCTCAATTTTAAGGAGAATGGGCAGTGACGGGGATCTTAGAATTATGATTGTCAAAAGGAAATGCAAATGGGAGCATTGGCTTTGGGGGGCAATGTGGAAGTTTGGGGGGAAGTCCGTTTCTGAGAGAGGACAGAGGGGCGTGGATGGCGAGATGTAATAAATATCATTTTTCTATTTTCAGAGAACACTTTAGGTAAAAACAAGAGTCTCCTATCAAGTGCTGGTGATGCTCAATCAGCGGGGTTTGCCCCTGAGCTTCGAACGTTCTTCTCATTTTCTCCCTCAAACAACCGTAGCCTTTTTCCTCCACAATCCAGTCTTCCACTCTCCCTGGTGTGTGTCACGAGTTCAATTAGGTTATTTAGACACTTCGGACATTTAAATTCTTTGTTTGTGTATGTTTAGAATCAAGGGAAAATGTCATGGAAGGTTACCAAATCCATGTAATTTACCCAAGAAATGAGCCTACTGGGTAAATACATATTGAGGCAATTTTTAAAGTCATATTTATTTACTCTACACACCTCGGTCTGTGGAATAAATAAACATTTGAGCTGTGCATTCTGTGCGTTAAAGCACCTCATGAAAATGTATGGGGACCCTGGATGTGCAAGAAGGATCTCTTCTAAGTTTTATATCTAAGCCGTTTGACTTTTGGGGGTAGAAAAAGGAGCAAGTGGAACCATTTTTATGGGTGTCATTATCTGCTCACATTCTTCACGGGGGGGGGGGGGGGGGGGGGGGGGGGGGGGGGGGGGGGG
>NW_024412416.1:14654647-14662020 GCF_014898765.1 Herpailurus yagouaroundi
TTTCCACAATTTTTCCCTTTTCTTTTCAAAGCATCTTGCACCCCACAAAAAAAAAACCAACAAAATAAAAAAAGTCGCTTTTTAATTAATTCCCTTCCATCCCCACCCCCCCCCCCTTACCTCTTCCTCCAGGAGGCGTCAGATCATTTCCGGAGGGGCCCATCTTCCAGGGAGATATGCTGAAATGGATGGAATCTTAAAATCCGTGGGTTTTCTTTTCTTTGTTCTCTTCCGCAGACCTGGGAGCAGTACCCTTCAGACATTTTATTGATCTTTCTCCCCCTTTCTCTCATACATGCTAATTGTACCTCTGTAGCAAAACAATCTTATTATCATGTTAATTAGTGGGAGGGCTGTTGAGGTTTTCCACTTCATTACCTACTAATTTCAAGATAAATGAATCCACAGGTTACTAAGTAAATAAGGTCACCTATCAAGCGCTTGTAAACGTGTTGGTAAACAGGGAAGGGGGGGAGGGGGCAGCAGAAGGAAACACGTTGGCTTTTCAAATGACTGGGCTAGTTGGGTTTGACTTTTGGTGGAGCTGTGGAGTCCCACCGGGGGTGGCCCCGTCCCCGAACTCATTTGTAATGGAAAGGGAACGTTGGCCGTCCACCTGGCTTCCCAGTGGGGCATTTCCTTTCAGGCTCTCAAAGGGCTCTTTGTGGCCTAATTCATTCTGTGGGTTGGGCGCTCTTACGTGGTCGCTTTTGTAGAGAGAGCCAGGAGTGAGGTTTACGTTGGGCACGAGAACTTTGTAAAAAAATTTTTTAGCATTTATTTAGTTTTGAGACAGAGAGAGAGAGAGAAAGCATGAACAGGGGAGGGTCAGAGAGAGAGGGAGACACAGAATCTGAAACGGGCTCCAGGCTCCGAGCGGTCAGCACAGAGCCCGACGCGGGGGCTCGAACCCACGGACCGCGTGATCGTGACCCGAGCTGAAGTGAGCCCCCCAGGCGCCCCTGGGCACGAGAACTTTGGAAGGGCCAGGCCCGTGGGGGATGTGGTCGCAGATCACACTGTTCCCGCTGCCCACTCTGCCTCCCCGTCTGGGGCCGGCCTGTCCCTGTGGTTCCTGCGGCTGATGCACAGGTGGAAGGATGCCCTGCGAGATCGTTAAAGAAGAAAGGGGAGAAAAATAGAGTGGGAGACTTTCACCTTAAACCCCAGGGACTTGAAACAAAAAGGTGGCTGGGGAGTGCCTTTCTAACCCCTCTCCTCATTTGTCTTTAAAAAAAGGTCAATCCCCAACAAGTTATCGTGTTGCATTTTAGTCTGCCAGTGACGCCAGATCTTAAAAAAAAAAAAAAAAAAGTAAAGAATAACAAGTAAAGAAAAAGGAAAAGTGTCGTGTTCTGTTTGGTTTTTTGTTTTTTTGTTTTTTTGTTTTTTTGTTTTTTTTAAGTCACCCCCGGAAATTCCAACCCGGAATCTTGGTGAGGGTTGGATTTTCTATGTGGTATCTCCTGGGGCGTCCTAGTCCAAGGATCTGACTGGCATCTGAAACGTTGAATTCTCTCTTCTCTCTTTTTTTTTTTTTTAATTAAGATAATAAATTGGTCTTAAATTATCCCTGAAATCAGACCAGTGTTGATTACAATGGGGCTCATGCTGTGACAGCTCAAGATGATGTTATTTTTATTCCTTTTCAACGAGATCTTAATCTCTCCCTGCGTGTAAACAAATTGTCACTGTAACCTTGTTCTAATCTCCCAGCTGAAGACCTTTAAAGCATTGAGAGATAACGGATCAGGCCGATTTCATCAGCTCTTTAGGCGGATGGGCCGCGTTTCACTCCCACTGGCTGGGTCTTTAAACATCGAAGGGGAGTTAATAACTACATCTTACATGAAAAGCTCCACGGAGATCTTTGAAAGCGGTGTGGCTCGTGTAGTTACAGTTCCAAAACTGCAAGCCACCGGACTGGGTGAGAAATGCCATCGCTTCCAGGAGGCAAGCCCTCCTCATCCTCCGCGCCAGGTCACCCACAGCGTGGGGAGTGGGACCCCAGAACAGAGACAGTCGGAGACAGAGACACAGAGAGAGAGAGAGAGAGAGAGAGAGAGAGAGGCAAAGGGCAAGAAGGATGACAAGAGAGAAGCAGACAGAGACCGAGTGGGAGTGAAGAAGAGCGAGGGTGCTGGAGGAAATGTTTGACCCAGCAACTGGTAAACACAACGTGACAAACCACTTTGCTCTCCTCTCCACTTTGCTTGTGTGCAAAAACATTCCGGAAGAAGTGGCTCGGATTACTTTCCCAGCCACTGCAAAGTGGCCCATGTGTGACTTGCCATCTGAGAACGGTCTTACAATGCCATGAAAGGGAAGTTCTGGAAACCAGTCGCCAAGCACAGAGGAGCAAGAAGCGATTGAAATGAGGTATCTGGGGAACCCCAGTGCGGAGCCACCAGAGGAACCATTGGATTTGCTGGTGTTGAAGTGACTTAAGGGCCAGTGCCCGGGGTGTGGCAGACCCCCCCGGGGAGCGAGTCCAAGAGCACGAGCAGCTAGAGTCAGGTTTGTGGGGAGCAGGAGAAGAATTCTCTCATCCCGGACGCCAGCACAACCCACCATGACATGGTGACACGGGCTTCCCTAGGTCTTCCCAGTCTGCCTTCCCCTGTCCCGTGTCTCCCAACCCTGCCTGGCTAACTTGGTTAAAACACAGGACCGTGAGGTTTAAGGGGTGGTTTTCTCTGTATTTAATAGGACACCTCGATCACCCAGAAAGGGTGATCGAATCGGCCCGAATTGGCCCGGCCTCTACAGCTTTCCTTTGTAAATGACACGGATTTCCTTCCGCCAGCATCGTCTGAGTAGAAAAGTCACGGTCTCTGGTTCAGCTGTATCACCAACCTCTACGGATCTGTGAAATGGGAGAAATGGTAACGTTTTCCCCTCTGGGTTACTGCAAAAATTAGGTGAGTGGACGCAGATAAGATACGAAAGACAGTGGCTTCCCCCGTGAAAAAAAGAAATGCAGTTTTTCTTCAATGAGTGCTAGTTGTCAGTGCTCTACAGAGCCAATCAGGACCTGAATTTAAGTACCGACAGTCACTGGACAAAAGCATTTGTTTTGAGGTCTGAGTAAAGCTTTGCCTCAGCAGACAGGAGGAACCACTTGGTAATTTGCAGGCAGGCTGTGGAAAAAAAAAAAAAAGTCCTACGCATAGGAAATTTCTTCCTGGGTCAAGGACTTCTTTTGCCAGTTTCTCCAGGGACGTTTTTCGTCTTTAAGAAACACTGGCTTTCATAATATTAGGTGATGTTTAAGTACCTGCTGGGTATTAGTCCGCTTAATTTTATTTTTCATTAAGTCAAAGGATTTGCACATAATTGGTTTCCCTCTGGCTTCCATACCCACCTGTGGTTAGCGGCCACAATTGGGATACGGCATCCAGACAAAGGTGGCTTTACTTCTTTTCTTTTTTTTCTTTTTTTTTTTTTTTTTTTTTTTTTTTGCTTTTTCTGCTTTTAACAGCTTCTGGAGACTGACATCAGGTCATGGGTTTACTTCATTTTTGACGATAATATTTATTGCACTTTTTCTGAGTAGAAGAGTCATGCGTTCATTAAAGAACTTTTGGCAAAAAACGTACACATCTATTTCCTACCATTTATTGAGCACTTATTACTTGCAAGATCCTTGTAAAGCCTCGTGCCTTGCAGGCATATGCAGTTTAATCTGCATAACGATTTTGTGAAATAAGTAACTTACCCAAGACCACAGAATGATGAAGTGAGAAAGTGAACACTTGAACATAGATCTGTCTTTCTCTTAAGGGGATTTTTTTTTTTTAATCCCTACCTGCCATAGGTAGACAGACAAGAGGCACGCAGTTAATTTATAAAGAGGAAAATTAAAACCAACACGGCCACTGTTATCAACTGGGTTGAGGGGATCTTTCCTTCTAAAGTGCAGTTGATCAGGGCGGAGATTTGAGCCATGCTGGTTTACTAACGTGAGTTTTACGTCAAACATGTAAATGGTAAAATCCTGGTCTCACCATTCATTCATTAAGAGATAGGACTTTTGAGTATCATAATCCGGTCAGGCGGCTATAACAAATAGCACAGAATGGGTGGTTTGGAAACACCAGAACGTTATTGTTTCCAGTTCTGGAGGCTGGAAAATCACGGCGCCAGCCTGGGGATGTGAGGACCTTCCGGACGGCTGACTTCTTTCTGTGTCTTCATATGGTAGAAAGGGTCAGGTTAGCTCTGTGCGATCTCTTTTATTTAATTTTTTTTTTAATGTTTATCTTTTTTTGTTTATGAGACAGAGAGAGACAGAGCATGAGCGGGGGAGAGGCAGAGAGAGAGGGAGACACAGAATCCGAAGCAGGCTCCGGGCTCCGAGCTGTCAGCACAGAGCCCGACGCGGGGCTCGAGCTCATGGACCGCGAGATCATGACCTGAGCCGATGTCGGACGCGCAACCGACTGAGCCACCCAGGCACCCCTATGTGACCTCTTTTAGAAGAGAACTAATCCCATTCATGAGGGCTCCACACTCATCACCTAAATACCTCCCAGAGTTTCCACCTCCTAATAGCATCGCCTTTGGGGGTTAGGATTTCGACACATAAATTTTGGGGGGACGCAGACATTCAGACCATAGCATTGAGTACTTTCCTTTCCTTGTCTTCTGTCTTCATCTGCAATGAGGCATTCAACGCACAGTGGACGGGACGATTCGGTGGAAGAAAAAATTGTATAGAAACCATTGAGGCCAACAGCATAATAACTAAAACAGGTGAGGACTCATTACACACACGTGCACACATACTAGTTACAAATGTGTTACAAAATTAGAGCGCCACTCTCTATAACGTTCATTCTCTAGAATGCTTTTAAAATTTAACATTGCATCCTGGGTATTTCCCCTGTCAGCTAATATCCTTTAAATAACAATATATGTTTTGTTTCTGACAGTTTCACTCTAATTAATTTAATGATTCTCTTACCGTGGCACATTTAATTCATTTTAAAATGTTGTCATTTTGAATAATGCTGCCGTGTAACCCTGATGCACGAATCATTGAGTGCCTTTTGTGTTTTGTCTCCCAGAATTGCCCTAAAAATCACTGAGTAAAAGCATATGCACATTTTCATGGCTTTCTGTAAATACTGCCAAATGCTCTTCTGAAAGGAGGGCAAATTTACACTCTGATAAGAATGTGACTACTATTTTGTGTGTGTGTTGGCCAAGAAAAAATTACCAATTTCGTATGTCAAGAAAGTCTCTGTGGGGGCGCCTGGGTGGCTCAGTCGGTTGAGCCTCTGATTTCGGCTCCAGTCATGATCTCCTCCTGGTTTGTGAGTTCTAGCCCTACATCAGGCTCTGTGCTGACAGCTCAGAGCCTGGAGCCTGCTTCCCATTCTGTGTCTCCTCCTCTCTCTGCCTCTCCCCTGCTCATGCTCTGTCTCTTCTGTCTCTCAATAATAAATAAATGTTAAAAAAAAAATAAAAAAAAAGAAAGTCTCTGTGAAACTTTAATTTTCTTCTCCAAATAAAAATAATTTTTCTTTGCCAGGGTCAGTGAAAACATTTCATGTTTGCATTGACTACTTGCATTAATTTTCAGAGTGATCAGTATTTATCTTTTTCCATCTACTTGGTTTTTAAGGACTCATTACAGATTCCAACTTTTTTTCAATTCAATTTCCTTGATCTTGCAGAAATTTTTAAGTTAATTAGTTAAATGTCTGTTTTCAGAATTCCTTGCTTTGTATTTACACTTAGGAAAAGATAGAGCATATTCGTTTATATTTTCTCTTAATTATTTATGATTTTAATTCAACAGTACTGGGTTTAGTTTTCCTTTTAAGGAGAATATTGACTTAGAACCTAATACTATGTCCTGAATGGGGATGCGTATATACTATCTCATTTAATGCTCCCTGCTCCCCCACCCCCCAAAATAAGGCAGCTATTAACACATCCTTTTCACAGATGAAAAAGTGGACTTACTCAAGTCTAAGAAACATCAGGTGACTGGATTGTGATTCAGATTCAAATGTGGGGCCTAGAATCAAAATTGTCTAGTGTCTTTATCACGCAGAAAGGGTAGGTAAAAATAAGAGAAGGTGTATAACTCAAGGAAAGTTAGAAGAATGGATGAATGGATTGATGGATGAATGGAGAGATGAATTAGTAGTCTAAAATACTGATTTACCAGCCTGACAAAACGCCTCTCTCTGTTCAGTAGACCGTAAGTCTGGTCAAGCCTGTAGTCATTTCACTATTCTCCAGCCTCCAGACGAGGCTCCCAGATTATTATGGGGAGACAGGAGAGATTCACGGGGCCAAAGTAACTGGTGGGCGTGAGAGAGTCTGTACTCCCTGAAACCACCAATTTGTCCGTGTACCCCAAAGTCATAATATGTCAAAGTCGGACCACAAGTGAGCACTTTAACTGGATGCTTTGTAGAAGGCAAGAGCAAGGGCTTAGGAGGCTGATGGTTCCAGTCTGAATCTCAGCTTCCCAGCTCTGTGACATCAGCCAAATAAGTTACTTCTCTGTGCCTCGGTTTTATCATTTGCAAAAGGAGAGTCACAGTTACTATCCCAGAGGACTTCTGTTGGTTTGTTGCAGATCCACGAATTAATAAATCCGAACCCTTCAAGATCGTACGTGGCACACAATAGGTGTTCAATGAATGTTCTTACTTATCATCGCTGGTATTTTCTTCCCTTATGAATTATATGTGCATGTGTATGTGTACTATTTCATAAATGGTAGAGAAATTCCATAGGGATTCTCCGGGTTGAGTAGTGTGGTCCCACATATGTTCCCCAAAATGTAAGAACAGAGAACTACCCAAATGGACTATGATTCACCTTAAAAATTCAAGCTTTGGGGGGGGTGCCTGGGTGGCTCAGCCGGTTGAGTGTCGGACTCTGGCTCCGGTCATGATCTCGCGGTCAGTGAGTTCCAGCCCCGCGTTGGGCTCTGTGCTGACAGGTCAGAGCCTGGAGCCTGCTTCGGATTCTGTCTCTCTCTCTCTCTCTCTCTGCCCCTCCTCTGCTCACGCTCTGTTCTCTCTGTCTCTCAAAAATGAATAAACGTTAAGAAAAAAAATTTTTTTTTAATTCAAGCTTTGGGGACACACATGATTATTCTGAGGTTATGTCAGTTACACCTAGATTTCCTAACATCGCTAGCCACAGTATAGTTTGCATGTAAAAATCATGATTTCTGTATTTGTCAAGATTACATCGTAAAGATGATCGCATTTTGAATCTGAAACAATTTTGCCATGACTACATCTCATAGGCTTTGGCAGTATCTACATCTTGTTGGAAAGTAAAACTCAAGAAACCGCTTATTCAACATCATCATGAGCCCCTAAATCTAAGTGTCCAACAGG